>NW_026895991.1:0-194762 GCF_033153095.1 Gastrolobium bilobum
AAAGTATTGTTGAGTGGCTTCTACTGGCCCACCTTATACAAGGATGCAAAGAAGTTTGTGGAGGGATGTGACAACTGTCAGAGAACTAGGAATATTTCTAGGCGACATGAAATGCCGTTGAACAATATCCAGGAAGTGGAGATTTTTGATGTTTGGGGTATGGATTTTATGGGACCTTTTCCTTCTTCCTACTCTAACAAGTACATATTGGTGGCAGTTGATTACGTTTCCGAATGGGTTGAGGCCATAGCTACACCAACCAATGATTCCAGGGTGGTGATTGCTTTTCTGATAAAGAATATATTTTCAAGATTTGGAGTCCCTAGAGCTATTATTAGTGATGGGGGCACTCATTTTGATAATAGGATGGTGGAGTATGCCTTGGCTAAGTATGGAGTGAGGCACAAAATAAGCACTCCATACCACCCACAGACTTGTGGTCAGGTTGAGATTTCCAACAGGGAATTGAAGAGAATATTGGAGAAAAATGTTGGGAATGCTAGGACCCAGTGGTCCAAGAAACTTGATGACACCTTATGGGCATATAGGACCGCTTTCAAAACTCCTATTGGGATGTCTCCATTTCAGTTGTTGTTTGGAAAAGCATGCCATTTGCCAGTTGGATTGGAGCACAAGGCTTTATGGGCTGTGAGATATCTGAATTTTGATTCCAAAGCAGCGGGACAGAAAAGATTATTACAGCTGGATGAATTGGATGAGTTTCGTTTGTCTGCTTATGAAAGTGCCAGTTTGTATAAGGAAAAGACAAAGCTATGGCATGATAGGAAGATCACACCTAGAGACTTCAAGGTGGGGGATCAAGCACTTCTGTTCAATTCCAGGTTGAAGCTATTTCCAGGGAAATTAAAGTCTAGATGGTCTGGACCGTTTGTAGTAAAAGATATGAAACCATATGGGGCTGTAGAAATCAGTTCTTTGGATTCGGACAGAATTTTTACAGTCAATGGTCAACGATTGAAGTTATATGTTGGAAATGCTGTGCATAGGCAACTACTGACAGTTGCTCTATTAGAGGTAAAATATATCATACCCGTCAGGCTCGTGACGTTAAACAAGCGTTGAGTGGGAGGCAACCCACTGTACTAGGTATGTAATTCCATGTTCATACCATATCCATAAGATGAAGAAGAAAAGGGGAAAAAATTTTGAAAAATCAAAGAGAAATTTTTTACTATGTGTTGGGCGCTAAAACGTCAACTCTGACCGTTTTAGCGTCCCAAGAGTTCCATCATTATGAAACTCTCTGGTTGTGCGTGCTAAGACGTTCACTATGAGCGTTTTAGCGTTCACCAACAACATACAGGCACTCTGGCCAACCGCGCTAAAACGCTCAGTCTAACCGTTTTAGCGCTGTGCTACACAAAGAGTACATTTTTCTCTGGACAAGGACGCTAAAGCGCTGGTAAGCCAACGTTTTAGCGCCCTGTCACTAATTCGATATAACAGAGTTTCTTCTCTCTTTTTCCTTTACATTCTTTCTCCTCTCTTTTCCACAACACGGTTTCTTCTCTCACATTTGTATCATCATTCTTCGTAGTTTCCTCCACATCCTTTCATCAACATCACGGTATGTATCTCATCTCTTTTCTCTCTATCACATATCATATCTGAATCATAGAAATTATTTGGACATTTTCTAGGGCATTTCACGTGTGGATTTCCTGTATCATTCTTAGGATTGCATGTTGATATTAGTTTTATTTGTATTATTCTATTGATCTATTGCTTTTGACTGATATTTTGGGGATGAGACAACAAATCCAGCGCATGTTGGTTCCAAATTGTTTTTACACAACATACCCAGCACACACACGCAAGGTGTTCGTGGAAATGCCTGACCCAAAAATTGGCCTGGCACTAAAACGTTTGGTTTCAACGTTTTAGCGCCCGTCCAGTTTTTACACACGTTTAAGGCCTGGCCGCTAAAACGCTCAGTGTGACCATTTTAGCGCCCAGGCCCTGTTTCATACAAAATTGAGGGTCTACATTATGGCATTGTGGGGTTGTAATTCATACATGTTTTGATCCAAATTCCCCACTACAAGAGTTCTAAATCTGGGAATTGTGGAATTGGATTCAAGATATGTAATTGTTTGACATTTGGACTGATTTTCTCTTGTTGTGTAGGCACAATGTCTTCTCCTTCTCAACCAACTCCCTCTACACGGGGGAAGAAGAAATATAAGAAGCGAGCCCGAGTGAATCAAGGAGGAGATACTGAGGCTGAGCCTACCCCACAGTTTGATGCTCACTTTTGGAAAAGTGAGGAACATGATAAACGTTATACTGACAAGACTTCCAAGAGGCCATTTGTGAAAGAAAGAAAGTTTGTTCTAGAAAAGGATGAATATCCTCAGTTTCAGTCTCAGCTGAAGACCAGGGATTGGGCAACTTTTGGAAGAATATTGGGTGATAGCAGCCCTAAAATAGCAAGGGAATTCTTTGCTAATGCGTTTAACGGAGATCAGGGAGGCCAGAGGACCTTCACTAGCTGGGTGAGGGGAAAGAAAGTGAAGTACGATGCTCACACCATCCAAAAGCTGCTGAAGATAAGGTTTTGTGACTATATCAATAATGCCAGTTGTGAGTTCAGGAAGAACTGGCAGAATATTGAAATTCCACCAAGGAGGAGTGACCCAGACTTTGAAACCTGGACCAAGATGGGGGCAGCTGAGCCTATTTTGCAGACTATAGCCAAACCTGGTGAAACTTGGGAGTTAACCAAGGATAAGGTTGCTCCTAAGTTGATTTGGTTGAGGCATTTAAATGGAGAGGCAAGAGTCTGGTTTCACTTTGTAATCTCAAATGTCATGCCCTCTTCCAACCAGACAGAGGTCATCCTGAAGAGAGCTGTCCTGATTCACACTATCATGACAAAGGCGAAGGTGGAACTTCCTATTCTTCTTCAGGACAGCATTTATGATATGGCTCACTCTGACAGTGACTCTGCTGCTTTGGGTCATTGTTTCTTGATTCAGTTGCTTTGTCAGAAAGCTGGTGTAGATGTTACTGATAATGGGGCACCAACTAAATTGCACCCTACAATTGATGCCGCAATAATGATAACAAAGCAATTGAAGATAGGAGAAGGGGAGGCCACAAGATTGACTCCTGGTAGGAAATCTACAGCTCAGAGTGATGATGAATTAGAAGAGAGGCTACGGTCAGGGGAGCAATGGACAGTGAATACTGACTTCCGTATGAGACATTTGCGCAGGCGTCTCCGGTTTATGCAGTCCAGCCAGCACTCATTTCAGACATATATGGTGACGATGTTGAAATCTATATGTGAGGCTCAGGGCTTAGATGTTATTGATTACCAGCCTGCTGTATACCCTCATTCTGATGAGGAGGAAGCCTTTGAGGCAATGGCCCTGACTCACTATGCTGATCATGTGGATGAGCTACGCCTGCTGATGGTGCTACATCTTCCCATGCTGCACACACTTCAGAGAGACAGCCTGGTGTTGATGCTACTACCACAGAGACCACTGCTGCTGCTGCTGATACTGGTGCTATGGATGAGGACAAGGGTATTGATCCTGAGTACAACCCCTTGCCTACTGCTGATCCAGGCTCATATTTGGTGTTTAGTGATGATGAAGAGTCTACTGACTAGACTCCTCATTTTGTTTTTATACATTTTTTGTTTTTATGGTTTTATTTTGGATACTTTTAGTTACCTGTGGTATTATTTTAATTTTGTACATTTGTTAGTACATTGAGATTCTCTGTTTGAATGATGCACTTTTGAAATAGTACTGATGCTATTTGTTGATATGTGAATGTGTTTCAGAATTTGTCAACTACTTTTTAGATTTAAATTAGTTGCTGGGGACAGCAACGTTTAAATCTGGGAATGGGGTGTGAATGAATGACATGATTATGGTGGTATCACACAGTTGATGATGACACACAGTTGATGAGCCACAAACAGGGAAACATCTCAATCCTTTCTTTTAAATTCTTGTGAATGTAGTTTTAGGTAGTTAGGTATTGTTGTATATGTACAAAGGTTGGATTTAGAGTTGAGATGATGTGAATTTTATGAGGATAGGATGATCAAAGTTTTACATGATTGATCAAAAAAAAATTTGATGCAATTTGAAATCTTTGCATGTGTGCTAAATGATATGTTTGCAATACTCATGCTATGTGAGGAGTAGAGAGATCAGTTTGATGTATATAGAGGAATTCAAGCATGCACTCTGAACTGTGAGACATAGAGCCTATACAGAAAATTTTTGTTCAGAGAGCACTTTACTGTATAAGTAACTCTAGAACTTGTCCTGTTTCTAACTTGAAATAGTTCATGGTTTGTAAAGTAGAGTTCATTGAGGCATTTTTCTTTTTAACCAAATTCTCCTATTGCATGGAAGCCTTAAGCCAAATTTTTTGTGATAAAACTAAGAGCCCTGCACTTATTCCAGATCCTAAATTTTCAGATTATGTGTTCAGATAAGGGGTAAGGAGGAAAGCTCTGTTGGAGAAAGGTGTTTCTGCAATGAACAAAAATATTAAGTGTTAAGTGTTGGAAATTTGGAGAAAAAGAAGAAAAAAAAAAGGCACAAAGTGCTTGGTTTGGAAAAGGAAAAGAAAAAGGAAATGAGGAAAAAGGGAAATCAAAACAACACAAAGTGTTGAAAGTTGGAAGAAAAGGAGGAAGGAAGTTCAAGAAAAAGAAAAGTTGTAGAAAAGGTGGTGAAAAGAGTAAATGAAAAGGAAGAAGAGAATGAGAAGGATTAAGGAGTACATAGATAAATTCAATAGTGATCCTCCTCTTATCTGAATCTGATTCATCTATCTAACCTTCTGCAACATCAAATCCTACCTTTAGCCAACTACGTGCCAAGCCAATTTTCCTTCTTCTATACAGAATCCTATTCCTAGTCAAGTCATACCACCAAAGCCTCTTTTGTTCTGCTTATGAATCACTGTCACTATGGAAAGTGAGAAGATGGGCAAGCTTATAGTAGTTTGAGTGCAGTGGAGATTGAGTGATGAGTACACCCTTAGACACTAGAGTGCAAGAGAGTTTATTCTCACAATTTTTGAGAAGTTCCAAGTGAGGGGGTGTTTTGTGTTGAAGGTCTCTGCATTTCATCTTACTGATCTGTTGAAAGTCATTTTGATGAGGTTAAGCAAGTCATAGTAAAAGATAGATTGCTGGGTTGTTAGATTGTATCTTGGAAAGTTGATCTTTCAATCCAACCTCATAAATTTCATGTGTAAAGAATCTCAAGTCTTTCTCTGTCTTTAAAGTTATTGCTGAGGACAGCAATATTCAAATCTGGGAATTGTGATGAACCCTTAGTTCATCATGGTTTTTAGCAGGAATTAGGATCAAATTGTGTGATTAAATGATGAAAAACAAGGTTAATGTCCTAAGATGTCCTCAATTACAAGTTCAAGAACTTTATTAGAAAATTGTATGATTCTTGTAGGAAAAGCAAGCTTGAAAGACAACTGGAGAAGGAAGAAGATTCTGGAGCTCAAGAGGAGAAAAATTGCCTAAGTGTTGAGCGCTAAAACGTCCACACTGAGCGTTTTAGCGCCCTGCTACAGGAAGAGGCCAAAACTTGCTGGTGATGAGCGCTAAAACGCCCACACAGAGCGTTTTAGCGCACTGCTGCACTAAGAAGATGGAAAATTGCTGGTCTTGGGCGCTAAAACGGCCTGCAATAAGCGTTTTAGCGCCCTAAAGTGGAAAAAAGATTCTGGTCTTCACCGCTAAAACGTCCAAATCAAGAGTTTTAGCGTTGGAGTCAGTTAAAGTTAGTTGAGCATTCACCAAGTTTGGACGCTAAAACGGTCATTCTTTAACGTTTTAGCGTTGAAATCAGTTAAAAGCAGTTGAGCATACGTAAAGCATGGACGCTAAAACGGTCACTTATGGACGTTTTAGCGCCCACATCAGTTTTCTGTTTTTAATTGTAACACTATATAAGGCAAAGCCTTGACACTTAGACGAGATCTGGATCAGAGGGATCTGAACTTTCTCTCTCTCTTAAACCTTAGTCTGACTTCTCTCTAAATTCTTTTAGTTTAGTTTTTGTATTAGGATTTCTTTGTAATAGTTTGGAGATTGAAGACTTTCAACATGGAAATGAAGTTTGCTTCTTCTTCTCTTATCTATTCTTTAGTCATGTCTGAGTAGAGTCTTTGTAGTCTGAATGCAATGGAACTCCATGATAATATTATGTTGATTTGATTAATATGATGAAGTATTTTTCATGTGTTGATTTGAGATTTTCTGAGTTAATTATTTCTATCAAGGAAGTAGTATAGAACAGGGATGTTTATATGACTTCTGTATTTGATAATCTCAACATCAGAATTATAGTACTCAAGGGATTGATGCTAGAATTCTGATGTAATCTTAAAACTTTAGTATTTCATGCATGTATTAAGAAAGAGATCACCAAGGGATTGGGGTTTCTGATTAATGTATCTATCAGGGTAGTAAGGGATTACATCTTGATGATAAGTAAAAGGTTGATTAACATCACATGGAAAGGAATTCATCATATGATCGATTTTTACATGGGTTATTATGGAGGAAAGTTGTTTTCTGACTACTTGTTGTTTTATTAATTCCTAATCCATATTTACTTTGTGTCAAATTACTTACAATCAATTTTCTGGTGACAAATTATTCATGATTTTTACAAACTCTTATTTGATTCAAATTAGTTTTCTATGGTATATTGGTGTTTGAACACAATTCCTCGTGGGAACGATCTTTACTCATCATTTTATTACTTGTACGACTAGTGCACTTGCTAAACGTCCAACAATTATACATCATTACAAGCAATAAATTACAAAGGAGTAACACCATTAAAGGTTCCTAACTACCACCATTCATCACACATCATCAAACCCAAACCCACATTTATGATTTTCATAAAACTCCAAGGAAAACAAGGATTTTTACCACCAATAGCTTGCAAATGTTCCTAGGATTGATAATCAAGTCTCAATTCAAGCCAAAGCACCACCAAAGTTCCCCAATCTCCTCAAATTCACCCAAGGAAGGTGGATGAGGATCTCCTCTCACACTCACTTTCAAGACACTCTCTAGAAAGGAAAGACACTCACAGTCTCAATACAAACAACTTTGATGTTGGGACCTTTGTGATTTGGTGGCTAGGTTGTGTGCAAAAAGGCAAGAAAATTTCTTGCCCTAGGCTTCCATGGAGAACGCTCACGGGGAGAAGAAGAGAGGGAAGAGAGAGAAAGTGAGGAAAAAGGTGATTCATGAGTCACGTAAGTGACTTTGCCCATAGGTGGGTCTCACACGCGATTTAATTTTAATCAACCACCTAATTTAAACCACAAATTAATAACCTACGTATTTTTCTTGTTCATGTCATGTTTTTGTTTCCTAAAAATAATGATAAAATTTTACACTTATCGGTACAATTATACTACAGTATTTTTACACCGGTAAAATCACTATTCATCAAAACTCTGCATCTTGCGTTGATACAACAGAACTCTGCATCTTCATCTTCGATCTCCACTCCCTCTATTGTCGAGTCTTCCCCGTCTGTGGCTAGTTTCAGCAGTACGTCCCTTATAGTTTTACCTTCCTTCTGTTGGATTTTGGACACCGGTGCCACACACCACGTCTGTACCTCACCCGATCTTCTCTCATCATCTTCTTCATCTAATTCCTTAGTCTTTTTTCCTAATGGGTCTTTTGCGATGGTTACCGCTGTTGGTTCGATATCCATCTCTACACTTTTCACCTTATATCATGTACTTTGTGTTCCTTCTTTTTTGTTTAATCTTTTATCGATCAGTTCCTTGACCCGTGATTCCTCTATTTTTGCTAATTTCTCTAACTCTCATTGCATTCTTCAGGATCATGCTTCACAAAGGACGATTGAGATTGCTAAAAGATTTGGTGATCTTTATATCCTTGACACTAAAAATCCCCTTCCCCCAGATTTTATTCCCCGTTCCCTTTGTTTTTCTTTGACTATAAAGACCCTATTCTATGGCACTCAAGATTAGGGCATCTGCCTATTTCAATTTTAAATTCCATGAAATATAATTTGGGTTTTTCTGCAAATTTAAATGTTGATCACCACTGTTCTGTGTCCACTTGCAAAACAAAAACGTCTTCCATTTATTTTAAACCCAAAGTTGTCCGCATCTCCTTTTGATCTGTTGCATTGTGATATCTGGAGGCCATTTTATACCATCTCTGTACAGGGTTCTCGATACTTTCTAACAATTGTGGATGATGCCACAAGATTTACATGGACATATTTTTTGAAATACAAATCCGATTTCTCCTCTGTCTTTCCATCATTTTATAATCTGATCCATACCCAATATTCCTTACCAATTAAATCCCTTCGTTGTAATAATGCCCCTGAATTCCACTTGCCCTCCTTTTTCTCCTCTAAAGGCATCCAAGTTTTTCACTCCTGTGTAGACCGCCCTCAGTAGAATTCTGTTGTAGAACACAAGCACCAGCATCTTCTGAATGTAGCAAGAGCTCTTCAATTCCAATCCCATATTCCCTTACCATATTGGCAGGATTGCATACTTACTGCCGTTTACCTTATCAATCGCACCTCATCTCCCCTTCTTGCCTCCAAATCCCCTTTTGAACTCCTCTGTCACAAGCCTCCATCATATGACCATCTTCGCAACTTTGGTTGTCTCTGCTATAGCTCCACATTACCCAAAACCAGACATAAATTTTCCCCTGTGCATTGCCTGCGGTTTTTATTGGGTACCCACCTGGCATTAAAGGTTACAAGATTCTTGATTTGGAGTCCAATCGTATTTATATTTCTCGTGATGTTGTCTTCCATGAAAATATTTTTCTTTTTGTTTGGAATTCAGGTTCTTCTACTATAGAAACTGAATTTTCATGTTTACCTACTTCATCTTCATTGACTATTCCTTCAGATGATCACTCTCTAGCTTCTGATTCCACCTTTGATCCTAATATACCTTCACGACCTTTACGGACACGTAAACTTCCTTCCCACCTTGATGACTATATTTGTTCTTCATCCACCCATCACCCTCTCACTAATTGCCTTTCCTACAATCGTCTTTCCCCTTCCTATACAGGTTTTATCAATTCTGTCTCATCTCATTTTGAACCCAACTCATTTTCTGCTGCATCTCAGTTACCGGAGTGGCAGGCTGCAATGAAAGCTGAACTTTCAGCTCTTGAACTCAACCGGACATGATCTATTCTATCTCTTCCACCAGGGAAACGTGTTGTAGGTTGCAGATGGGTCTATAAGGTCAAATACAGATCAGATGGTTCATTTGAAAGGTATAAGGCACGTTTGGTTGCCAAGGGTTTTACTCAACAAGAAGGCATCGATTTCTTGGAGACTTTTTCTCCAGTTGCAAAATTAACCACTCTTCGTGTTCTCCTTGCACTTGCTGCAATTCACAATTGGTCCCTTCTTCAACTTAACGTAAATAACGGCTTTCTTCATGGGGAACTCAATGAAGAGGTATACATGCAACTTCCACCTGGTTACTGTGATAACCAGAATTCCATCCCTCCCAATGCTGTTTGCTGTAACACCCCGTATATATCCGGTTTGTTATCATATCATCGTATTAAGCCACGCTTAATTTAAAAATGCAGAATATGTTTTTATGTTCAATTATGACGTCATTATCACTAGCCAAGTTGAATTACTTAATTCATTTCGTAAAACATCGCCTGTATGTGAATTGCAAAAGACAACAAACTGAAATACCTCATAACATAGATGTGAGTATCTAAGTCACGGATCTACAACACGTAGTCCGGACAATATCCTGATACATTATTAATTACAACTAGAAACAACTAAGCATAAAGTCAAGTCAAAGTGGCATGGACAATCCCCATGCTCACCAAATAAGGCACAAACCCCACAGCAGTCTCAACAATAACATCATGAAACTAAAGGCATAACAGGCAACAGTCAATATCCAGCATCTAACATAAGCAGCATAACAGCATATAATCAGCTAAGCTCCGGCCTCCTGCCGATGGAGGTCTCAACCCCCGCATTACCTGAACCTGAAATATGTGCCCCAAACGTGGGGTGAGATCTCTAAAAAGAAATCTCAGTAAGACAAGGGGTCCTCAAGGATCTTCCACCCCAAGCTCACTTACACGTGCAATATAAGTTCAAAAGCATTTAACAGTATAAGTTCCAAAACTCAATGCAGTGCAACAGATATTCATGCCATGTGAGTTTTAACTATTCTACTGGCCAGAGAAATGCAGGACGTACGTCTACAGCCCCACAATAAGTACAAGGAACACCGCTTGCACCTCACCCACAGCCTCACCATCTCGTATGTCTTCACATACTCAGGCTTACCGTATAGGTAGAACACCACATGCATATCATAAAGGCACTCGCATATAACAACTCAATAGCATTTATCAAAACTAGAATTTTATCCCCCCATGGGACATGGTGGAACAAACAATGGCTAAGCCGAGGATACAAAAGCTTACCTTGCAAGCTAACTATCCACTGCCAAGAGTCCACAATAGCTCAGAGCCTAAACACAGCAGAATCACAATCTGTTTCGCACCAACAATATATCAATATTCATGCTTAACAAGCATAAGACACAAAGACAACGTCTTTCTTTTCCGTTTTACGTCTTTAGGCTTCTCACAAAGCCACAAGCCCTTAATCACTTAGATTCTGACTTACCTTAATCATTACATAAGTCCACAGTAGCCAATCATGGGTCCACAAACCCAAAATAGCATTCTGTATGAATAGTACCTTCACTGTTCACGACAACCCAGAATATCCAGATATTTGTCGGGGGCATATCTGGATATCAATACCCGTATATCTCTCTGCCAAAATCCAGATATCAATATCTGGATATTCAAATCCCCATATCCGGATATTTCGCGACAGAATGCAGTTCTGCATTTCGCGAGATATCCTTCTCAATGGTGGTTCATTTCATGCATACAGAAGCTTAAACATGCGATTTAAGGTGTGTTTAACATTACCCAACCCCAAGTTATCAACTTTAGATCATAACATACATCAAGGTTCCATTTTTAAGCATTAAAACTCATGATCATGGTTGGTACAACTTACCCAAGCTTCAAACAGAAGCACAAGGTGCTCTTGGAGCTCGCTTGAAGCTCCCAAAGTCCAGCACACACAAGGACACGAAAATGGTGCACACACAAGGTCCTTTCTCTCCAAAGGTTGCTTCTTGGAGCATCAACACTCAAGAAAATGGTTCCCACCACTCCTACCAATGAACTCAGCCCTCACACTTCCAACACAGAGGCCAAACTCAGAAAAGGAAGCACCTCCCACACTCACAAGTCCAAAACACACTCACACAAGGAGATTTGATGAAGGTTTAGTGAAAGAAATGGCCTTCAGGTTCACAAAATGAAGGAGAGAAGGCAATGGAACAGTGCCAAATGATCAGCACCTCCAAGAATGTCACGCAGCAATTGAACAAGTCTAGGGTTTTCTGCACAAATAAGTATATATAGGCAGTTTAAGCTTAATCGCATTGTATTAGCGCTAAATGCTACGCTTAGCACTTTAATCCCAAACTTAGGATTCTGAACTTACTCATTTTTCTAAGATTTATCATATTTTTATTTTATTTTTCGTAGCACCTTTCCGGTACGCGCTTTTCCATAGCCAATATCAGTTCTGGCACCAGTTCTCATTATTTTGACTTGAAACTTGTTTTACAAGTCCTATATATTATTCTAGTAATATCCCCACACTTATTATAATTTTCCGGGATACTTCATCTGTACGCATTTATACCGAGTAGCAGAACCGGTATCTGCACTTTTCGTCCGAAAAACGACTTTCAGCATTATTACTCACTTACTATAATTATCTAAGCCTCATAATAATTATTAGGGCCAATTATGAAATTATTTCCTAATTTCTCATAATTAATTAATTAACTTCCTTAATTAACGGTGCGGGTTCTTACATTTGCCATCTTCATAAGTCCATATATGACCTTCGCCAGGCTTCAAGACAATGGTTTGATAAATTCTCTACTACACTGACATCACTTGGTTTTGCACAATCCCAATTAGACCATTCTTATTTTGTGCGATCTTCTGACTCTTGTTTTATTGCCATTTTGGTCTATGTCGATGATATCATCGTTGCATCTAATAATTCTCATCAAGTGCAGATTTTAGCTGATCAACTTCACAGCAAATTTCATTTAAAAAAATCTTGGTTCCTTGAGATACTTTCTTGGCCTTGAAGTGGCCTGTTCTACCAAAGGTATATCACTCTGTCAACGACATTATGCATTGGAGATCCTTAAGGATACTGGATTATCAGGTTGCAAATCGAGAAGCACTCCCTTTGAAGTTGGCATCAAGCTTTCTGCTTCTAAGGGAGACCTTCTTCCTGATCCTTCTTTATACCGTAGATTGATTGGCCGTTTATTATATTTGACTATCACAAGACCTGACATCAGCTACACAGTAAATTTTCTGAGTCAATTCATGGCTTCTCCACGTGTTCTACATCTTCATGCTGCTCACAGGTTACTTGGTTTTGTTAAGTACACTGTTGGTCAAGGCATTTTTTTCTCTTCTTCTTCTACTATTCAACTTTATGCCTTCTGTAATTTTGATTGGGCTGCCTGCATTGATAGCCGTCGCTCTATTTCTGGTTTTTGTGTCTTCATTGGAGACTCCATCATTTCTTGGAAATCCAAGAAACAGAATACTGTGTCAAGGTTATCCACTGAAGCTGAGTACATGTCCATGGCTCTTACCACTTGTGAATTATTGTGGTTGCTGTCTTTATTGAAAGATTTTAAGATTTTACACTCTGGTCCTGCACATCTTTTTTGTGATAATCGGTATGCCCTTAACATTGCAACAAATCCGGTGTTTCATGAACGGACAAAACATATAGAGATCGACTGTCATCTTGTTCGTGAACACATTATCAAAGGTCACCTGAAGACGTTCCCTGTTCCTTCTTCCAAGCAACTTGCAGATATTCTTACCAAGCCTCTTCTTCCCTCAAAGTTTGCTACTTTGGCTTCCAAGATGGGAATCGTGAACATCCACTCTCCATCTTGAGGGGGCCTATTAGTAAACATTTTATATTTTCAGTATTCTTAATTTCTGGTGTAACTAATTTCTGTTAGTAGTGTGTATTAGTGGTGATGGCACATGTGCTACTTTTACGCACCATTCTGTTATGACTGTGGTATATATAACCACTTGTACTTTTCTTTTTTACACAAGCTTAATGGAATATTCAGTTTTCATTCCTTATCTGTTTCTTTCTCTGAGTAATAACAAACTAATACCTATGATGAAGTGTTCTAAAGTTCCCTTGCTTTCCTTATTCTTTAATAAAAATAAAATTGAATTTAAAAAAAAATTAAAAATTAAAAATAAGCGGGTCAAAACCCAAAGAATTATTGTACGAGAGGCGTGTTAAAAAATATAATAAAAATTATTTATAAGATTTCACCCAACCTCTTAAGCTTCCAAGCAGAAAATTTTCAACGAAAGAAAATGGATAGAACATAGAAAAATCCAACACGTAATTAATTCAATGGAATTTTAATGCGTGGTAGTAGAAAGATTATTATACTAGTAATAATAAACAGATTTATGAAAGAGAGTTTTTTACATTAAAAAAATCAAATTTTTTTCTTTTGATTTAAAATTTTACAGATTATACTAGTAATAATAAACAGATTTATGAAAGAGAGTTTTTTACATTAAAAAAATCAAATTTTTTTTCTTTTGATTTAAAATTTTACATATTGTATGAGATAAAATTATCTCATATATATATATATATATATATATATATATATATATGAAAAGCCCATGTGAGGTCATGTGAAAAAGAAAAAAAAAAAAAAGCAGCTAAGCTGCATACTATGTAGAAAATAATTTTATTATTAAAACAAAGAAAAATATTTTCTTATGTTACATAATAATTGAATTCTTATGTTAACCCTTCGATTTGCATGCAAAGTTTTTTTTTTTTTTTTTTTAATAAATATGGGGTCCACCACTAATTGAGTCACAACATAAAAATTCAATTCTCATGCAACACCCAAAAACATAAAAACCTTTAGGTTCGAATATAAAACGTTGAGTGGGAGAATACAACTTTTATTGCTAACAACACGGGCCGAAGAGTTTAGATTGTGAACTCAAGTCCACACCCAAAGGTCTTGCTCTGGTCCAAAACTAAAGTCCTTTAGCGCCCAATCAAATAACTATATTTTGTTTTTTAGAAAAAAGAATGGTATTACAAGGCGCGTTATGTTTCGATCATTTATTGCTAAATGTTTTTTTTTTGTTAAAAATACGTATATAAAAACTTGAAATAAATAAATCATTTTTAAAAATAAAAATTTAATATTTTTTAAAAAATTTAAAAATAATAACTTTAAAAAAATTATACACAATTTTTTATTTTTTATTTTAAATCTCTTTTCACCATTTCCTCCATTAACGAGTCACATGTTGAACAGATCCCCCGAAGAGGGAAACAAATGATTTGACAACCACCCAATCCATCGTTCAACAAATAGTCTTCCATGTGTGTTGCTTTTATTAGAGGAATATTGATTTGTCCCTTGAACATTCCGATAGTAAATTATTGGCCATTTTATGCTATTTGATTTTTTCAGTCAAAATTGGGCATTTTATTTTTAAGGCCCGTAGTGATGTTTAGATAAAATGATATTATACTACTCTAGCTTCTTCTGAATAAGAAAAAGAAAACATTAACTTCAATTGCATATAACTGTACTTTTTATTTGAATTTGAAAGAAACAAGATAAGTACTTTATTTTGTTAAAACTTTGGCAATGTATGCATCTTATTTTCAAATCAGTGCCATGTTAAAATTTGCTTTGATCGTATATATGATTTGTTATCTTTGCGTTCTATGTGGATTATTTTCATGTCACCGCACACACACAAAAGAAAGCAATTTTCCTAAAAATATTCTTTTTTTCATATGGTATTTTTAGGTCAAGGAGATAATTTTATCTCACATGATAACAGAAACAATTAATCATTTTAATTTTCTTTTATAAATGTAAGTATAAAAATGTTATAAAGATTCAAGTATAGAAATAAATTTTCATGGGCGAATATTCAAATAAAAGAACTTTGCTCTTCCGTCGGCAAGTTATGTCTTTTCACGGTCATGCTCATGCATTCTTAATTACTAACTTGTTGAGGAGCTAAATATTTATGATAACAATCCTTTCATTTTGTTTTTTTATTCTCTAGTTAAAAAACTAAAAACATGTTTACCAAGAAAAAAACTAAAAACTAAAAACATCATTTCATATATACAAATCGATGATAGCAACAAAAGTTTGGAATTCCATCATCACGCTTTCAAGTTTCTGATTCGTTTAACTTACACAAATGACAAAAAAACTTTTTAACAGGAAGTAACAATCACCCAGCATTCACCCAAACATATCCAAAAGTACAGGAAATAAATAATGGGAATAATTATAATTATGATATCTTTTTTCTGGTTAACGAATCAAAATCAAATTAATGATTACAAAAGTAAGAGCTATTAATTTAATTTTGATTTAACGATCATAAAAATAATTGTAAAAAATTCTAAAAAAAAGAAAGGTAGTGAATATAATCTTCTTGATAAATAAATAAAGAAATTAAGATCACATAAAAAGACAAACAAACCTTTGTGTTTGAGCTTTTTTACATTCCTGACTATCCAAACATGAAATAGCACTGAGATATTGGCACGGCTCAATCAAACCCAAGACCCACATACTCACAATATATCTTTTTTCTTTCTTTCTTTTCTTTTCTTTGTTTTGCATCTTTGCCTGATACAAACCTTGTGGTTTGTCTGAGTGAACCAGGCCAATATCACAATAACTACTTCATATACTTGTGTGTATTCAAACGGTATGAGGCTGCTATATGCAGAGTGAGAAGAGAAGCCATGAAGGCACAAGGCAAGGAGAGAGAGAGAGAGAGGAGAGGAGAGTGTGTGTTCCTTTGAAGGTTGTGTGTGAGTGTGGGAATGTCTCTCGTGTGGGATTTAACATTTGATAAGAGGGTCTCTGAATATAGCATTTAAAACTCCGGCTACCAAAGCATAATGTTGGGACATAGCATTTAAATCTATAGTTCTACCTTCACCCTACTTTTGTTTTTCCCTTTTTTTTTCACTCATAATGCCATGCCCTTTTCGGTCTCAAATTTTAATGTAGCATTTTTTTTAACTCAAATTGATCCTAGAAAGTCAAAACTAGCCCTATTGTTGGTTTGTATATTACTTGCTGCATCAAGGGTATAGCTGTAGTTGTAAGAGCTGATATGTGCAAGAGAGGTAAAGAGGTTGGCCATAATGGCGATACTAGTTGTGTTAGAGAAACCAGAAAGACCACACCACATTAAATGAGGGAATCTTGCTCTGGAATAAACAGGCTGCAACATTAATAGGCAAGGTACCCATGAAACTGTGTCTTAGAACTGTCAAAACCATTTGGTTCCCCCTTTATAATTTTTCTGGGGGGAAAAGTAATTCCATGGCTTAAAGGCTTTTTTGATGTTTGCTCAATATGGCAAATCAGTATCTCTGTTACAATTGGAACTCTTTGTTTTATATGCTTCAGTGTAGTTTGTGGTTTTGTTGATATGGTATTTATGGGAACAACTAATAATAGCCCATAATATCTACAGCCTTTTTACTGATGCAATGTTGCTGCAGATGCAGATACTTTGAATTGTGTTTCTAAAAAGTAAAAACAGTTTTTGATTTACAGAATAAAAAAACAAAAAAACTTATTTAACACGACTTATTTTGTAAAAATAATTTTAATAATTTTAACTATTTTTTAATTTTTTGAATTAAATTTAGAGAACATACCTAAATTATTTTTGTTTTGTGTTTTGATTTTTAATTTTTAAAATAAAAAAATACAAAAAACACTTATTTAATTAATTACTTTACAAAACAGTTTTAAGAAGAAAAAAAATATAAAACACAATCAAACAGACCATTTATTCATTAACATCTCGTTTTCCTTTGAAATTTATGATGAGAAGAGGTGGACTATGCTTTGACACGAGGGCATATATCGGTGTATAAGTTTTGATGGTATGATGAAGGAGCATTTACATATGAAGTGGGCTTTTTTTTTAAGTTCATTCAGTCATATGAAAGTTGTAACCGATTAGTTTTGATAAATGTATATAAATCCAGTTTATCAAAATATATATATATATAAATCCTCGTTGAGGTTGATGATCTTCTCGACACAATAAAAAAGCACACCTCCCTCTAGTCTAAATTTTTAAGACTTGTTTTGGGTTAATCTGGTTAGGCCCAGCAAAATATAACTCGCATTGGCCCATGCCTTTATGCCCGGAATAATATGAGCCCGGATTAAGGGGCTATCATCTATGAACTCGAATGATCGGATTATAAGACAAGAGCCCGGATCCTTTCTCATTCTGCATTGTTAAATCCATGCCCTAGCAACTGTCATGATAGTTACCCATTACCACGATAACTGCTCTACGGTCATTAACAATAACCGCTAGATAAGATCCTTATAAATACAAGAATAATACCATTAGAGGAAGATTAGATTCATTCACTCATATCAAACTGATACACTTAAGTCCGAACCTACATTTGGTGTTCATATTCAAAAGATTTAGTGCCATACGAGCTTGTTCATACAACTGACATCATAAAAAAACTCAAATAACAAACACCTAATCTCTCACACTCAATGTTGTTAAGACGTAGAGTCTACGTAGAAACGGTAGGGGTGAGTAAAAATGTAAAATCGCAAAACGTAAGAGTTTACTACTTACAAAACAATATATCTAACATATAGAAAACCAAAACATCTCACTCTACTGTGTGTGTCCTTGGACCCAGACTCATTTACTCAAAAAATTAGTTAAATCCTCTTAATTAATCGTGCACGGGCTACGTCTTGGATCCACTGTAAAAGCCCAGAATATTAATTTTTTTTTTAAATTTAATTAATAATTTGTCATTTTTTAAAGTACGTAAGTATACATATTTTTTTCTATTTTAAATTTTAATTGACTGTTTTATAAAATTAAATTAATTTTTTTATAAAATGAAAAATGTGTGTAGAAAAGAAAAAGAAAAAAGATCACGTGTATAAAATAAATTAATTTTTTGCTGGTTGTTGCTGATTGTAGTAACTAACTGTGTATTCTGCTCTTCCCTTTTGCATCCACTTTTTTTTTTTTTTTTTGAAAAAAACTTAGTCAACTTGGTAAACTCGTCGAGTCAACCGAGTTTACCTAGTTGACATGGCGTTTCAACTGTTTCGATCCAGAATCCGTTTCAACTACCGTTTCAACACGTTTTGATACGAAGGAGGAGGAGGGAGCTCACACGCGTGGAACCAGATTGAGAGGGTGTCCTAGTTGGGTTAAGGATTACACTCAGTAGAAGGATATCACTGATGTAGTTGAGTTGTATAGGTGACACGTATATGTAGTTGAGTTGTATAGGTGACACATATATGTAATAATGTTGTAATAAAGGATACGTGGTGGCAAGCACGTGGGAATGTATAAATAGATACAAACGTGTAATTGAATGGTCATTGAATGAAATAAACAGTTGATTACGTGTTACTACTCAGATACACTACGTGTGTTGTATCATTGGTGCTTTCATTCTAGTGGATTCAAAACATGAAGATTCAAGATCTAGTAGACGAATTTCAGCAATATCGGGAGCAGAACAATCAAAATAACCTGCGTATCGAACAATTGTTGATAGCGATGGAGGCACGGGTGCAAGAATTGCATAGTAGCTTTAAAGATGTTCTTACCAACATACCCAAGGGTCCAATGGAGACAAACCCTCAAGGGGTTCCTCACCAACCGGCGCGCAATGTTCCTCATCAAATTGGGAACGCAGATGATCCTAGGAACGTGCTGAAGTTTGTGAAACCAGAAATTCCCAAATTTGATGGGAAAGAACCGAATCCTTGGATCTTCAAGACAGAGTTATTCTTCAAGATTCAACAGGTACCAGAACAGATGAAAGTGGAGCTTGAAGGTTTGAGAATGGAAGGAGTTGCTGCAGATTGGTTTCAATGGATTTTCAGTGGAGGAACGATTCGTTCTTGGGAAGATTTCACTCGATCAGTTCGTGAGCATTTTGGACCATCAAATTACAAAGATATTCGAGGGGTACTTGCCAAACTGATGTAAACTGGATCATTAGCGAATTATATGGCTGAATTTTAGAGATTGATGAATTAGGTATCAAATGTTAGTGGCGATCTGTTAAAGACATTTTTCGTGGCTGGATTACAACCTGAGTTGCAAGGAACAATTCAACTCCGTTGGCCATCTTCATTGCATCAAGCCATGCAATTGGCAATTGCTTACGATAGTCACCATGGGGAATTACGATCTTCTTTCACTAATCATCCAAAGAAATTTTTCCAGAAACAGTATTCGGTAGGAACAACAGAGAAAGGTAATTCTAATACACCACTTGCCTTAACTGCTTCACAATCATCTCTACCAGTAAAGAAAATGTCAAATGAAGAATTACAAAAGAAAGAGACTTAGGACTTTGTTACACATGCGACGAGAAATGGACATCCAAGTATCGTTGTAAATCTAAGATGCTTCTGATGATAGTAGATGACGAGAATTCAGATGAAGAACAAGAAAAAGAAATTGTATAGGGTCAGGATGATGCTCATGGCTCTCGGGTAGATGCTGCCTTGCATTCGTTATCTGGAAAGGTGGATAGTCGTTCCCTTATTCTGCTTGCTGATGTAAAAGGAAAAGAAGTTCAAGTGCTAGTAGATTCGGGTGGTTCGCATAGTTTCATTAGAAGACAGCTAGTTGAAGAACTCCAATTACCTATTATGCGTGCCAACAAGATGAGAGTATTCTTGGGCAATGGTGAATTTTTGCTCTGTGAAAAGAAATGTATGCAAGTTCAATTATGGATTCCAGGTCATTGTGTAACTACTAACTTATATGTGGTTGATTTAGTTGACTTGTATGTAGTATTGGGCATGCAATGGTTAGTTACATTGGATAGAGTTACTCACAATTATGGGGAAGCAACGACAAAATTTACATGGGGTAATGAGTTAATCACTTTGAAGGGTGTGAGACCACGAAGAAAGATGCAGAATGTAAAGTTAGAAGAGGCCAATTGCAACTCACTATCTATGACAAATGAGACAAACATTGCTCCGGAGGTAAATTCTGATCTCTGCCTTTTAAGAAGGAAATTACCTGAGGTGTTGTGGACTGCATTGGTTGCTTATCAACAAGTTTTTGATATTCCCAAACTGCTACCTCCCTTTAGAGAGATGTCTCATGCTATTAATTTGGTGGAAAACTCCAAACCTGTTAAAGTAAAACCATATAGGTGCCCGTACAACCAGAAAGAAGAAATAGAGAAACAAATCTCAAGCCTATTAGCCAATGGCGGGATTCAACAAAGCCATAGTGCTTTTTCCTCTCTAGTCTTGTTGGTCAGGAAGCAAGATAAAATATGGAGAATGTGTATTGACTATCGTGCCTTGAATGCGGTAACTGTCAAAGATGCCTTCCCAATTCCTATAATAGATGAGTTATTTGGTGCAAGGATATTCAGTAAGCTCGATTTACGCTTGGGCTATCATCAAATAAGGATGAAGATGGAAGACATACACAAAACAACATTTAGAAATCACGAGGGCCACTATGAGTTCAAGGTGATGCCATTTGGCCTAACCAACGCACCTGCAACTTTTCAAGCTGCCATGAATAGGATTTTTCGTCTATATTTGCGCAGGTTTGTTGTAGTTTTTTTTATGATGTCTTGATTTATAGTCCATCATTAACAGAACATGTCAACCACTTGGAAATTGCCTTGAAATGCTTACTGCAGAATTCATTCTTTGTGAAATTGAGCAAATGTGAATTTGGTGTGGAAGAAATATCATATGTGGGGCATGTCGTGACAACAAATGGAGTAAAGGCAGATCCTAAGAAGATCTCAGCAATGATTGATTGTCCTGTACCTAAATCAATTAAACAACTGAGAGCCTTTTTGGGGTTAATTGGGTATTATCGAAGATTTGTTAGAGGATATGCATCGATAGCTTGTCCAATCACTGAATTTTTGAAGCATGAGAAGCTGAATTGGAGTCCTGAAGCAATGCAAGCTTTCACAGCATTGAAGGAGGCGGTATCATCAACTCCTGTATTACAGTTACCTGATTTTGCTTCTTCATTTGTGGTTGAGTTAGATGCATCAAATTTGGGGGATGGAGCAGTATTGTTGCTGAATGGAAAACCTGTCTCATTCTTTAGTAAGAAATTTGGCCAAAGAATGGCAGCATCTTCTGCTTATGTCCGCGAGTTATATGTAGTGACAGAGGCTATTAAAAGATGGCATCATTATTTGCTTGGTTCTCATTTCATTCTTAGAACAGATCACCAAAGTTTAAGGGAGCTACTAACGTAGGCAATACAAACTCCAGAGCAGCAGAAATATGTTTACAAGTTAATGGGCTATAACTTCACAATTGAGTACAAGTCAAGCATCTCAAATGTGGTGGCAGATGCCCTTTCAAGACAATTCTCAGAAGAGGATAATGCCACTATTAATGCACTACGTTCTGAACCAACTTTAGATATTTGGCAGAAATTCAGGCAGAAAACAAAGTTAATGAGGAGTTATTAGCATTACACAAAGCTTTAGATCTGGGTACTAATCAAGACAAGGCATTATGCAACAAAGATGGAATGATTTTTCATGTTAATAAGTGCATGCTCGGGTCCAATTCTGCACTAAAAGAGACTTTGTTGATGGAAGCTCACTGCTCACAATTAGGAGGGCATGCAGGTGTGCAGCGTACATTTCTACATCTTTCCACTTCATTCACATGGAAAAATATGCGAAAGGATGTTAAGCAATTTATCAAAGAATGTGTGGTTTGTCAACAAATTAAAAGTTCAACACAATTACCTTTTGGTTTGTTACAACCATTAAGAATACCCGATGCAATTTTTGATGATCTAACTTTAGCTTTCATCACTGCTCTGCCACGTTCCAATGGTTATACCACCATTTTGGTTGTTGTTGATAGATTATCAAAATATGGCCATTTCGGAGCTTTACCATCTTCTTACACAACTGCCACTGTTGCTCATCTTTTTTGTAACATGGTAGTGAAATTACGTGGATTTCCAAAATATCTAGTGTCAGACAGAGATCCAATATTCATAAGTAAATTTTGGCGTCAGTTATTTACCTTGAGTGGTACTATATTGCAAGCTACATCAGCTTATCACCCTCAATCAAATGGCCAAAGTGAGGTGACAAATCGGTATATTAAGAAATATCTTAGGGCTTTTTGCTCAGAGCAAAATCATAAGTGGTCTAATTTGTTGTGTTGGGCTAAGCTACATTACAACACCTCGGTGCATTCTTCAATTAAAATGTCCCCATTTCAAGCCTTATATGGGAAGGCACCTACATTAGTACCTCAGTACCAGAAATGAGATGTCAAAGTTGAGGCAGTTGACATGATGTTGCAGCAACGTCATCAAGTGCTTAGTCAATTAAAAATTCAGTTGGAGAAAGCACAACTGCGCATGAAAACTAATGCAGATAGGAAGAGACATGAGAGAACATTTCAAGTTGGGGACAAGGTTTTGCTAAGGTCGCAGCCTTACAGACAGTTGTCTGTAGCTAGGAGAGCTAATCATAAACTAGCCAAAAGGTATTTTGGACCCTTTCTAGTTGAAAAGGTAATCAGTCCTGTGGCTTACAGATTAACTCTACCTAAAGGGAGTATGATTCATCCAACCTTCCATGTATCCTTGTTGAAACCGTTTTATGGTAAGGCTGATGTGAACTATGAGCCTTTACCTATTTCGAGTATGGACAACAAACCTATTCAGCAACCGATAGCAGTGTTAGCCACAAGACAGACAAAGTTTAGAGGAAGGTTAACAACAGAGTATCTAGTTCAATGGTCTTCCACTGTCCTTGAAGATGCTTCTTGGGTGGAGAGGATGGAGCTGCACCAAGTTTATCCTGACTTAAACCTTGAGGACAAGGTTACTGTTGCAGGGGAGATTGTTGATACGAAGGAGGAGGAGGGAGCTCACAAGCGTGGAACCAGATTGAGAGGGTGTCCTAGTTGGGTTAAGGATTACACTCAGTAGAAGGATATTACTGATGTAGTTGAGTTGTATAGGTGACACATATATGTAGTTGAGTTGTATAGATGACACATATATGTAATAGTGCTGTAATAAAGGATACGTGGTGGCAAGCATCTGGGAATGTATAAATAGATACAAACGTGTAATTGAATGGTCATTGAATGAAACAAATAGTTGATTACGTGTTACTACTCAGATACACTACGTGTGTTGTATCACGTTTTTTGTCATAAAACGTAGAAACCATACGTTTCTACGTTTCGACACTACATTTTTATAACACTGCCTACACTCAATAGAATTGAAGGTGTTTGACCCTGTTAAGCGTTAATAAATTAAGCCACCACTTTTCTAGTAAATTAAATTAGTTCTGTTCTTCTATCCTTCTTATTCCTGCTAGCCACAAAAAAAAAAAAAAAAAAGTGAATACAACATTGCAGCCCCTTACTCTAGCTGACGTTTTGAAATGGACGCTAAAACCAGTTCTTGGTTTATCAATGTACTTAATTTAAACTACAAGCCACTAATAATTGGATACAAACATTGGCTTTGCTTTAAGTACGTAATGTGGACAACTACGTGACTTTGTCCATTGGATTCTTAGGGTGTGTTTGGAAGAAGATTTTATTAAGGATAGATAGGGAAATAGAAGTGGTATTTTTGGATGTCTATGTTTGGTATCATGTTTTAAAATTTTTTGCAAGGGAACTCATTTGCCTAGTATTTGCTTTTTGTGTGTAAAAAACACTGTTGAATAATACCACTTACAAGGTGGTATTTGCTGATAGATGGAGAAATCTAAAAAGGATTGCAAGCAAGGAGACCAAAAGGACCCTGATGTTTGGGAAAACTACAACAAACTAAAACTATATTTTCCCATTTTATTTTAGTCAAGGATTGTTGTGGTAATTTAACCATATTTTCCCATTTATATTTTACCTTCAATCTAACATAGACTTATAAAATTCTATCCAATTTTCCCGATAAAATTTTAGCTAACCAAATAATTTTTTTTTAATTTTCCTACCAAACTTCATTTCTCACCATATCCCTAGTAGTTACATCTTCCTGATAAAAATTTTTTCCTCCTCTACCAAACGTCCCCTTAATTATTTGTTTAATATTTCTTGAAAACTCGTTAAAATTTGAGCATGAAATCGATTAGAACTAAGTCCCTTGCGTCACGATTGAATTGCCTATGGCTCCTGTCTCAATCGCAAATTACAAAATATGGACTTGACACAAGGTGAAATTCTGTGAGGTGGGTAAGGGTATCTCAAGTTTAGCCTCTTCATTATAGAATTTTCAATTGAATCTTATTGCGTCAGCTGCTATTGACATCAAGGAATGTCCGAGTCACCGCAACAAGAAACCACAACTTGGGTGATTATTCCAAAGACCACTTACCTTTATAATCCAAACACCACCCCACAAGCCAGAAAAATTTCCCAAAACTAGAGAGTGATATATTTTCATTTCATCTATGAATTTTAGTTCTCTAGAGAATGCTTTCTCTTTACCAAAGTCACTTTTGCCAAATGAAGCATCACCCGAGTGGAACAACAAGGCAGATAATGCATGGCAACTAACTGCAGCAACATTAGTGGGCCTTCAAAGTGTTCCCGGGCTTGTTGTACTTTATGGTAGCATGGTTAAAAGAAAATGGGCCGTGAATTCTGCTTTCATGGCCCTCTATGCTTTTGCTGCTGTACTTGTTTGTTGGGTCATGTGGGCCCATAGAATGGCATTTGGGACCAAGCTTATGCCATTTGTGGGAAAGCCCAATCATGCTTTGGCTGATGGGTTTTTACTTGCTAAGTCAATACATGGTTCTTTTCCAATGGCTGACTTTGTACTATATCAATTTGCTTTTGCTGCAATTACTGTCGTGTTGCTTGCTGGGTCTTTGCTTGGGAGAATGAATTTCCATGCATGGATGCTGTTTGTGCCTATGTGGCTTACACTTTCTTACACCATTGGTGCCTTCAGTATATGGGGCAATGGCTTCCTTCAACCAAAAATAATTGATTATGCTGGTGGCTTTGTCATTCATCTATCTTCTGGCGTCGCAGGTTTCACGGCTGCTTATTGGGTAATTGAAATTGCAAACCTGATTTTTTAGCAAGTCTTGAATCATGTCCAAACAATATGTCAGTTATAAAATGTTTCATAATTATCATGTTTAAGTGTTCAATTTTTATTTTTATTTTTTAAAAAAAAGTTACTTTGACACAAATAAATTACGTGACATATACATGTGCATAATCTGGAGTAAATCTTTGGTGCAATGGATGTAGGTACATTCTTACCAAAAAGACTTAATTATTAAAAAATTTCACAAGACTTAATTATTTATTAATTAAATGAGGCGGTGAGAATCATGCTCTGATACCATGTAAAAAACTAATTCAATTCAAAAGATTAAACTCATGGGTAAGTTATATTAATGATTTTATATTTGTTTAACAATGATAAATGTAAGAGTAGTGTAGATGTGTTACTTTTTTTTTCATATTTAGTAAAAGATGTACCGAGTGATTGATATATCCGTATTACTGAAAATATTTCCATTAACCATTTATAAAAGGATTTACAATTGGAGCCTACTATTATTTTTACTTATTTATTTGGGAGGGGCATTCTATGGGTGTGACCTTAATTTTATGAGTTTCACAAACAGAAAGTAGATCTTTCTCTTTACTTATGCCCTCTTTAGTGACGTTAGAATTTGATCATAAAACCTTATATTTATTGCAAAAATAGAACTATCTTGAGTTGTCAACCTTTATATGTAAACTCAATAAGTGATGTAAGAATCATTGTAAGTCGTGACATGATAGTATAGCTTGTTTAACATTATGTCATGCAATGGGACTTGTAGATGTTTGAGTTCCATCTTGGAACATGAAAAAACCGTTGCATGTCTTACCATTGTTTGCAACTGTACAATTTCGTTCGATGCTGTAAATGTAGTTTGATATTTAAGCCAATATGTTTGACAATTTTAGAATAAATTTGATTTTGTCAAAATCATAATTTTGTTATTCAACAGCAAAAGTAATATCACTTTTGCTTTAACGGTAAAAAAAAAAAATCAGTTTGATGTATATTAACAAAAAAATTCTTATAGTTTAATATTATATTATAACTTTAACATTATTTACATTCCGTTAGTAATAATATTATATCAAAAAGTATTTTTTTTATCAATAAACTTAATTAATATTTTCATCGAAATTATTTTTTAGTTAAAAATTTCTAAATATAAATAAGTACTTATAGACCAACTTCTAACAAAATTAAGTCTAAAAAATTTGAATTCTTAGTAAAATCAAGTTTTCAAAACACAATTAATTTTAGAACACCTTACATATATATGTCAAGAGAAATTCTTAAACCATTATCCGTGTAATATTTGTTGAACATCATATAAGAGTACTTGTCATACGTCTAATTAATGTGGATGAATGGCAGGTTGGTCCAAGAATTTCGCATGACAGGCAAAACTTCCCACCAAATAATATAATTCACATGCTTGGAGGTGCAGGGTTTCTATGGATGGGTTGGACAGGTTTTAATGGTGGGGCTCCATTTCAAGTGGGAGAGACTGCATCCTTGGCAATCTTCAACACTCATCTATGCACTGCCACAAGCCTACTTGTTTGGCTTTCCCTTGACATGATTGTATATCACAAGAGCTCAGTCATAGGTGCTGTCCAGGGAATGATCACTGGCCTTGTTTGCATCACACCAGGTGCAGGTAAAGCTCACACAGCACCACACATCAAACAGTTTAAACCTTCCTGTGTGTGCACACAATGTTTTCACTATTCAGTTTATAAACTCAGAGATATGTTTACTAGACTTGGCATTTTGTTAGAACTAATATGCTTATGAGAAAGCAAGTTTATGATATAGTATCATAACATCTATAAGTCTATAATTAAGTGGTTTAGAGTTCAAATCACCAAACACGTGAATCAACTGGTAATGGATTGTTCTAGCTTAATCAGTGATCTCGAGTTTGAGTTCCTGAAGATTTAGCTGGGTTAAAATTTGATAGCGAGAGCTTTGCCGCCCATGTAGTCCAAACCGACTCGAATCAAACTAGTCAAATAATCGATAAACTTATGAATAATATTAAAAAAAAAAAGAGTTCAATCTTTGCATCTTATTTTTTTTAAAATAAAACATTTGAATTTCAATATAAATTTGTATCACACATGGGTTTCAATCCCAAAAATGGCTCTTAGGTGAATTCATACGTTAGAAATATCATATAAAATTATGGATCTTTATTTTGTCATGTTACATGAAGGAAATTCCTATCATGCAATACTAAAAGAAAAAAAAAATTAATAATAAAAAAATGAGACGAGACACTTTATTCAATGATTTTGTTTTGTCATATCTTAACGGAGATTGTTTTTATTATGTTACATAACATAAAATCATCTTCCTACACACACAAATTTTATATGGGACCCACTTTAAATTTTTCTCTTTTTCCTATTCTCTCTCCTCTCTCTCTTCCTTTTGTGAGAGTAGGAAGTTTGCTTTTATGTTATGTTACATAACAAAAACAATTCCCTATCTTAACATGATCAAATTATTTTTTCTACAACATAACTCTTATTTATCCCTAAAATTATTTATATGCCGCACTTAAGCTTGTGAGAAAATTAGTTTATAATATGGTTAGAAGAGTTTGATCCATTTTGCACATCCCAAAATGACACTTGTATAAGGATGTGTTAAAATTATAATATAAAAAATTTCATGTGCTTTCGCCGGACAATTTGTGGTAGAAATTCATACACTTTCACCCAACTGCTTTTAACATTTTAGCATAGTTGGTTCACGACATTCTTAACCTTTTTACTTGTGCACATGAAAAGGGTTGGTGGATTCATGGGCAGCAGTATTGATGGGAGCTTCGTCTGGTTCTATTCCATGGTACACCATGATGGTGTTGCATAGGAGATCAACGTTTTTTCAAAGCGTGGATGATACATTAGGAGTTTTTCACACTCATGCTGTGGCTGGTATTCTTGGGGGTCTCCTTTCTGGTGTGTTTGCCAAACCCAAACTTTTGAGGATGATGTATGGCCCTGGAATGCCTTATGGTCCTGGTTTATTCTATAGCTTTTTTGAAGACAAATTGGGTCAAGGGTTCAAGCAAATATGGTACCAGTTACTAGGAGCAGCTTTTGTTACTGTTTGGAATGCCATTGTTACTAGCATCATCTGTATTCTTATAAGCCGCATTGTTGATCTTAGGATGCAGGAAGAGGATCTTGAAGTTGGTGATGATGCTGTTCATGGGGAAGAAGCTTATGCATTGTGGGGAGATGGAGAGAGAATGCGATTCCCTATTCGTCTTCACATAAGTCCTACAATTCCTTCCATATGCCGGCGAAGGACTTCGATTCCTGTCACTATAAATGAAATGGAAGAATAGTGGTTGCCAAACCTGAACTTCCCCTGCATCGAGATGTGTAATGTTATGTTAATTAAATGGGATTGGAGATATGTCTACAAATATGATTTTCTTGTTTGCGAAAATTCTGCTAAATGCAATTTGTATTTTTATTACTAGTCATCCATATTTGCGAAGGATTAAAGGAACAATGTAAAAATATATAACATGCTTGTTTGTTGGATCAAATATGGGTTTAATATCGTTATGTTTGCACATTGCTCCCAACCTTTAGGTTCAACTTTTTGTTAATGTCTCAAATCGATCAACTCTAAAACTCCACACCTTCCTCAAAGGAAACTTGTGAGACAATACTAAGAAAGTGGTACAATATATGCAAATGAACGTGAATTATTTATGCTAATAAATCATGGGAAAAAAGTTTCTAATGTTACTTTAGACAACTTTGTCTAATGTTTACCAAAACGACGTCGTTTTGGGGTTGAAAAATAAAAAAATTAGAATGATAAAGACTATTATAACCCTAAAATAAATTAAAATTACAAACACACCATGATTTCTGCCCAAAACGACGTCGTTTCGATGAACATTTGATAAAGTTATCTAAAGTAACTTTAGAAAAAACAAACCCATAAATCATTCATATAAATCACATATGACATATCTCTAGGATATACATACATACCTTTCAAGATATAAGGGATCTTCTCTCATGAGGATCTTGTAGAATATATCTTCCAAACTATTCTTGAAGTACAAGAGGTTGAGTGTGGATGTACTAGCGTCTTGTCTTTAGTATGATGGCTAAACATGAGATATAAAAGATATTAGAAAATCGTAATTCTCTTTTAACCTCTATTCATACTAACTAAACCCTTTTAGGCATTCTTATGAGCCCAACTTAAGGGCCTATGTTCTAGAAAGCCCAATAAGGGCAAACAGCAAAGTGAGAAATAAGGAAAAAATCTTTAGAAGATATCAATCCTATCACTTCCTCAGCGGCGGATCAAGCATTGGAACCCCAAAATTCACAAAAAATCCAAAATTTCACTACCCACAGATAAACTCTATAAATAAGAAGGAAAGCCTATAGGTACGCACACTTACTCTCTCTATTAGTTGTCATTGTACACATACCTCACACTCTGGCAATGCCATTATTATAGTGCACAACGATGTGATGACCTTAAGATATCTCTTTCACAGATATCTAAGAGAACATATAGATTATATAGAAACACATCAGTCTCTGACTTGACACCTCGATCCCCAAGATCGAACATTGGCGCTGTTTATGGGAAGGTAAACTTCTACCCCCAATCCATCATGGTGAACAGAAGGAACACTGCTAACAGCCGTTGCTGCCACCCCATCACCACTATCGGACAGAATAGCTACTCAATGGACCTAGACCTCAGCCCTAGCACGAATCTGAGGCCGAAGATAATGTTGTCCACACCAGTGACACCTTGTCGGACTTGGCTTCCACCCCTGAACAGACCAACCCAAACCTGCCCAATCGCACCTAGCGCCAGATGTCGACAATCGCATAGCCTAGACTTCCCTCCTTGCCATCCTGGGTCGAATGGACGAGATGGAAAACAGATATCTAGTCTAGAGCAGGATGGATGCCCAGAGGATAAGCGAATTAGAAAACTGACTTCTCAAGCGCGTCGAGCTGGAAAAAGGGAGAGATAAAGGTCGAGGCAACAGGTAGATGCAGAGGTAAAGAGGCCGAGATCATGAGAACGATAGAAATGAAGATGGCGGCTGTAAGGACCCGCACTGTTAAATTAGGAATTTAATTAATTAATTACAAGCTTAAGTGAATAATTCCATAATTGACCTTAAGAATAATTAATATAAGGGCTTAAGAACACTGAAAGTCGCTTTTCTGACGAAAAGTGAAGATACCGGTTCTGCTCACGGTATAAATGCGTACCGATGAAGTATCCCAAAAATTATGAAAAGTATGTATATATCACTAGAATAATATCTAGGACTAGTATAACAAGTTTGGAGTCGAAATAATGAGAACTGGCGTCAAAACTGATACCGGCTACGTAAAAGCGCGTACCGGCAAAGTGCTGCAAAAAATAAAATAAAAATATGACAAATCTTAGAAAAATGGCTAGGTTCAGAATCCAAAGTTTGGGATTAAAATGATAAGCGTAGCTATTAGTGTTAATACGATGTGATTAAACTTAATGAGGGTATATATAGCAATTTGGCACATAACCCTAGGCCATAATCTGATGCTACGTGAGTCTTTGGAGCTATTGATCAACCTCTTCCCCTTCTTGCCTTCCTCTCTTTGGAAAACCACCAAGTTGTCACCTTTCTCTTGATTCTTCCCTCTTAATCTTTGTAAACACTTAGTAGAGTGATTTGTGAGGATGAAGGTCAGCCTTTGCTGAGTTGTGGGCGCTGTTTGTGGAGGTTTGGGGTGCTGCCTCTGAGTTGAGTGGTGTGGGAGCCATTGTCTTGGTTGTAGAAGCTCCAAAGAGTGACCTTTGAAGGGAAAGAACCATTCTTGGTGTGCCATTTTCGTGCACTTTTGAAGTCAGAATATTTGGACTGACTTGTGAGCTCCAAGAGCATTTGTGGTTCTGTTTTGAAGCCTTTGGGTAAGCACCATCACTTGTGATCATGATTTTTCTTATTAAAAGAGGAGTAATGGCATGTAGAATGAGCTGAATAGATAACCAACATAAACACTGACCTAATGGAGTGTAAAAATGCATGCTTTAACGTGTATGAGTGTTAAAAGAGGAACCTTGGGAGTGATATCTCGCGAAATGCAGAAACTGCATTTTGTCGCAAAATATCCGGATATGGGGTTGGAGATATCCCGATATGGATATCCGGATATGGATATCCGGATATGATATCCGGATATCCCGACAAATATCTGAATATTCTGGGAATTTCAAGACAGTTACTGTTCTGTTCATACAGAACTGAATATAGGATTTATGGACCCTAGATTGGTTAAATTGAACCTCTGTAATAATTGAACTAAGTCAGAATCAATTGGATTAAGGGATTATGGCTTTGAGAGAGGCCTAATGGCATAAAACGATAAAGAGAACGTTGTCATTGTGTCATGAACTCGTAGATTATAAATATTGATATGATTGCTGGTCTAAACAGATTGTGATTGTGATGTTTGTGGATCTTGAGCTAGTGTGGACTTTGGCTTGGATTGATTGCTTAAGAGGTAAGCTTTCGTGTCCTCAGTTTTGCCATTGTTGGTTCCACCATACTTCATGGGGGATGGTTTATATGCATGATGTTTTTCATGTATTGATATTTGAAATGCTATTGAGCTGTTAAGTGAAAATGTCTTATGATATGTATATGTTGTTCCACCTAAACGGTAAGCCTGAGTATGTGGCGTTATACAAGATGGTGATTCTGTGGGTGGGTGCAAGTAGCGTCTTGCACTGATTGTAGGTTATAGACGTATGTAATTCCAGCATATTCTCTGGCTAGTAGTATTTTGACACACATGACATGATTATATGCTGCATTGCACTGATTTTGGAACTTATACTTTTTTACTGCTTTTAGAACTTATATTGCACATGTAAGTGAGCTTGGGGTGGAGAGATCCTTGAGAAACCCTTGTCTTACTGAGATTTCTTTTTAGAGATCTCACCCCACGTTTGGGGCATGTAACACCCCGTGTATACTCGGTTTGTTATCATGTCATCGTATTAAGCTACACTTAATTAAAAATGCGGAATAACTTTTTCTTTTCAATTATGACGTCATTAATATTAACCAAGTTGATTACTTAATCATTTTCCAAGTGTGGTCCCATCATGTTTTTTGAAAAAAATAAAATAAAAATAAAATTAACATGGCACAAAAAAATTACTATTGCAAAAGAAGAAGTGTTTTACCCTACTTTTAAGTCACAAAACCAACTTATTCCTCTCTCTTGGTTTCTTTTCTGAGTATAACCTCAGTTTTAGATTACTAAATATTGTATCCACTATCAAGTAAATATATATACACCTATAATATGTGAAACCATGTACATACCTTTTTTTTTAACTCATAAAATAGTGAACCAAATCGCACTCTTTCGTGTTTTTTTTTTAAAAAAAAAAATTTATCACATTAGATAAAGCCAAATCACAATTTGGAAAAGCTAGAATAAAGCTAGGATCAAAAGGACAAGGACAATATTAGAATAAGTATTTTATTTTTCTATTTCCTTTATAGGTATTCAGTTTTACACCTCATCTACTTTTCTGTTGTAGGACACATGTATAGGGAGGTATTCTGTTTTGACACCTCAACTATTTTTGCTGTTATAGAAACGTGTAAACAGCTCACCAATTCGGGTGTGGTTGAGATGCATATATACACACCATGTAAAGAATGAACTGAGATTATCAATGAGAATTATTACTTTCTTCTTTCTCTGTTTTCTAATATGGTATCAGAAATTTTTCCTTCCTAGTCTTTGAAATGGCCCGCGGCAATAATAACGTCGCTTCCAACTCAGCTTCATCTGGGTCCTCTTCTGCAGGTTCAGATGATTCTGGTAGTCCTTATTTCCTATCCAGTGGTGATCACCCTGGGCTGATTTTGGTTGCTCATCCGCTTGTTGGCTCCAATTTTCATTCCTGGAGCAGGGCCATGATTTTAGCTTTGATGGCAAAGAACAAGTTAGGTTTCGTTGATGGCTCTCTTCCTTGTCCTTCGAACACTGATTTCTTGTTTTCGCCCTGGACTCGATGCAACTCCATGGTTATTTCATGGATTCTTAATTTCGTTTCAAAGGACATTGCTGATAGTCTTATGTATTTTGCTTTGGCTTCTGAAGTTTGGGTTGACCTCCGCACCTGTTTCCTTCAGGCAAACGACCCTCGTATCTTTCAACTTAAACAGCAGATTTCTTCATTACATCAAGGTGCTCTCGATGTTAATGCTTATTATACTCGTCTCAAGGTCCTTTGGGATGAGCTCCAAGATTATGTTCCTCACATTCCCTGTTCTTGTGGTGGAATTCGTCTTCTCAACAATGTTCAACAACAGGATCGAGCCATGCAATTCTTGATGGGTCTCAATGACTCGTTCTCTTCGATCCGGGCCCAGATTCTCCTTATGGATCCTCTACCATCTCTTTCAAGGGTGTTTTCTCTTGTTCTCCAGGAAGAACGACAACGCCAGATTTTGACGTCTCTCACTTCATCTCTTGCTGCTCCTCTGTTATCTGCTGCATCAGTTACTACCTCGATGTCCCACAATCATGCCTCACCACCGCTTACTTCTTCCCCGTCAGTTGCTGCCACCGGTGGCCAGTTACAGCGTAGATCCAAGCCCATTTGCACACATTGCAACATCCTGGGTCACACCAAAGACAAGTGTTTCTGTCTTCATGGCTTCCCACCGGGCTATCCCACTCGATCCAAATACCAAAGGCCCACTACCATTTGTAATCCTCCGGCCCACTCCAATATGGCCCTTTCTACATCACCTCATCCAAGCCCAGCTTTAGATAATATCTCCCTGGCTCACCTTCAACATTTCCTTTCTCTGATTTCGCCAAGTTCAACCTCTTCACCACCGTCTGTCGCGCCATCTCCACCGTCGCAGACGGCTGACTCACCCTTCGTTGCCAGCTTCAGTTGTAAGCTTCTTTCTTCTCTCTCCGCTTCTTGTTGGGTCCTAGATACAGGTGCTACCCATCATGTCTCTTGCAATCCTGTGTCTTCTTTTTCATCTCCTTCATCCTCGGACTCAGTGGTTTCTCTTCCTAATGGCTCCACTGTTTTTGTGGCTGCAAAGGGTTCTCTTCCTCTTTCTTCTTCTCTCACTCTTCATGATGTCTTATTTGTTCCATCCTTTTCTTTTAATTTGCTCTCTATTGGCGCCCTTACTCGTGACTATGGTCTTGTTGCTCATTTCTTTTCATCTCATTGTTTTCTTCAGGACATTATCACGGGACAGACGATTGGGATTGCTAACCGCGTTTTTGGTTTATACATCATTGATTCTCTTGCTTTATTACCCCCTACACATGTTCCCCCACCCCGTTGTTTTTCTGTTTTTTCTGATTTTTCACTTTGGCATTCACGCATGGGACATCTATCATCTCCTGTTTTACATAAAATGAAATCTGATCTTGTTTTTTCTTCTACAGGCTCTTGCTCTTTTAATTGTGATATTTGACCCTTAGCTAAACAGAAAATACTTCGTTTCATTTTAAATCCGCAACGTTGTGCTCATGCTTTTGATCTCATTCACTGTGATGTTTGGGGACCTTTTAACCCCATTTCAATTTCTGGTTATAAGTATTTTTTAACGATTGATGATGATGCAACCAGATTTACCTGGGTTTATTTTTTGAATGCAAATCTGATTTTGCTTCTATTTTTCCAAATTTTTATAATCTTAAACTAACACAATTTCAAACTCCCATCAAGTCTATTCGCTGTGATAATGCTCTTGAATTTAATCTTCCTTCTTTTTTTCTTTCTAAGAGAATACAAGTTTTCCATTCTTGTGTTGAACGACCTGAGCAGAATTTCGTTGTTGAGCGCAAGCATCAACACATCTTAAATGTTGCTCGCGCTCTTCACTTCCAATCTCATGTTCCTTTACCCTATTGGCAGGATTGTGTTGAGACTGCTATCTATTAGATCAATCGGACTCCCTCTCCTGTTTTATCTGACAAGACCCCATTTGCACTTCTCTGTCAACGTCCTCCCTTTTATTCTCATCTTCGAGCTTTTGGATGTCTTTGCTACGCTTCCACCTTGTCTCGCACTCGTCACAAATTTTCTCCTCGTGCTCTGCCTACTGTCTTTCTTGGCTATCCACCAGGTGTCAAAGGTTATAAACCTCTTGACCTCACTTCCAATCGTATTTTTATTTCCAGGGATGTTGTTTTCTTTGAACAGGTTTTTCCCTTTGTTTCTTCTGTCCAGCCTCTGTCTCATTTTCCTGTTTCTCCTATTTTTTCTCCTCTTCCATTGCTTACTACTGAAGCTTCTCCACCTTCTGACCGTCCCAAACGTTTCACTCGCCCTCCTCCACACCTCCAAGATTATGTCTGTCATTCTACCACTGCCCATCCTATTTCAAATTTTATAGGTTACACTCGCCTTTCACCCTCTCACTTGGCTTTTGTTAATATACTTTCCCACCATTTTGAACCTACTACCTATGCTGAAGCTTCTCAGTTGCCAGAATGGTGTGATGCTATGAAGTCTGAGATCCTTGCTCTTGAACAAAATCATACCTGGGATGTTGTTTCTCTTCCTTCTAACAAGGTTGCTATTGGATGTAAATGGGTTTACAAGGTAAAATATCACTCGGATGGCTCCCTGGAAAGATATAAAGCTAGGCTGGTTGCTCAAGGTTTCACTCAACAAGAAGGACTTGATTATATGGAGACCTTTTCTCCTGTTGCTAAAATTTCTACTGCTCGTGTGTTGATTTCCCTTGCTGCTAGTCATGATTGGTGCTTGCATCAACTAGATGTCAATAACGCCTTTCTCCATGGCGATTTGATTGAGGAGGTGTACATGCGTTTACCTCCTGGGTATATTTTTCAGGGGGAGTCCCTTCCTAATAATGTTGTCTGTCGTTTGAAGAAGTCTCTGTATGGGCTTAAGCAAGCATCTCGCCAGTGGTTTGCCAAGTTCAACTCTGCCTTGCTTTCTTTGAAATTTATTCAATCTACTGCTGATAATACCTTGTTCACTCGCACCACTAATGATTCTTTTATTGCTATACTTGTTTATGTTGATGATGTGATTTTGGCATCAAATAATTCTGAGGCTGTCCAACACCTTATTTCTTTTCTGAATACACAGTTCAAGCTAAAGGATCTTGGCCCCTTGAAATATTTTCTTGGAATTGAGGTTGCCCGCTCTTCTAAAGGGATTTTTCTTTCTCAGCGCAAATATGCCTTAGACATATTGCAAGATTCAGGTTTATTGGGCTGCAAACCGCAGTCTACACCTACGGAATCCAATTTAAAGCTTTCTATTCATCTTGGGGATCTCCTACCTGACCCTTCTGTTTATCGCAGGCTTATTGGTAGGCTCATTTATTTAACTATTACTCGCCATGACTTGTGTTTTGCTGTGAACCATTTGAGTCAGTTTGTTTCTTCTCCAAGAGTGCCTCATCTTCATGCTGCTCAACGCTTGCTGGCTTATTTAAAGCAGACCCCTGGCCAGGGAATTTTTTATTCCTCCTCTTCTTCTTTGGCTTTGCATATCTTTGCTAATTCTGACTGGGCAAGCTGCCCTGATTCTAGGAGATCTGTATCAGGTATCTGTGCTTTTCTTGGTGACTCACTAATTTCATGGAAGTCTAAAAAGCAGGTTACTGTGTCCCGTTCATCTGCTGAGGCCGAATATAGGTCCATGGCAAATGCCACTTGTGAGATTTTATGGTTACTCAACTTACTGCATGATTTTCCTATTGCTCTTCCAACTCCAGCTCATTTATATTGCGACAATCAAGTTTCTCTTCACATTGCCGCCAATCCCGTTTTTCATGAGCGCACAAAACACATCGAGATTGATTGTCATCTTGTTCGTGATCAAGTTACAAAAGGCATTGTTTGCACTTTTCCGGTTTCCTCTCAACATCAACTTGCTGATATCATGACTAAGGCTCTTCCTAGTTCTCTTTTTTCTTCTCTTCTTTCCAAGATGGGAGTGCTTAACATACACTCTCCATCTTAAGGGGGAGTATTAGAATAAGTATTTTATTTTTCTGTTTCCTTTATTATAGGTATTCAGTTTTACACCTCATCTACTTTTCTGTTGTAGGACACATGTATAGGGAGGTATTCTGTTTTGACACCTCAGCTATTTTTGCTGTTATAGAAACGTGTAAACAACTCACCAATTCGGGTGTGGTTGAGATGCATATATACACACCATGTAAAGAATGAACTGAGATTATCAATGAGAATTATTACTTTCTTCTTTCTCTGTTTTCTAATAGATAGTGTAAGCAAGCTTTTTTTTTTTTTTTTAATAAATCACATGTATTCTCTACCGGATGCAATTTTATTCGAGACAGAATCATCCATATCATGGTGGGGTTAGCTCTTCCCTTTGATAGTGTAAGCGAGTTTTGACTGGATAGAGAAGTTAAATGCAGAGAACTTTTCAGAAGGTGTTTGTTTGACTCTTTGATATGTGGCTTTTTTTGGGTTAAAATCTGAGGCTTATTTCATTTATAAGCTACAGTAGCTTGGACCCTTGAAGGACACTAAAATTGTTTTAATTGTTGAACTTATAAGAAGTGGAGTAACAGAAGAACGAGGCCGAAGCCCAAAACCCAAATCAACAAAATAACTAAATAAACCTATCTACTAGAGTGCCTGATACTTCCCTGTTTATTTGATTTTGGTCTTTGCAAAGAAATATGTAGTCCCGTGATCAGAATAATATGAGAGAAGGGAGAATGATAGCAAAATCTACAGTGAGGAAATCTACTATGTAGTGAGGATGCAGTATCACAGACAGTAATATCACAACTAAGAAGATGTTGTATTCAAAATGTTGATCTGTTTTGTTATAAGGTTCGTTTTATCAACTGTCACGAAGAAAATCATTGATTACTTTGTGTGCTTAAAATGAGATAGAACATAACATAACAAAGTGGACAGCCAACATTCACTAAATGGATGAAATCAAGGAGAACATAACCATTCCGTTCTGTTTGCTTGCCAAATTTTACATTTATTTGCTATATTTGATCACATATTAGCAGGATCTTTAAATCAGCATCGTACTTAATTACAACAGTCTTGGTTTTAACCCTCTTCTATTTTATCCCTTCATGCAGGACGTAGTTTATTTGGATATTCACCAGGCCTTCATCTTCTCTAAATTCTATCATTTACACTTGTATTTTTTGCATAATGAAACTACCTTATTGAAGTCTAACCATTGTTATTTGCCGAAAGAGACTCTTCAACTATAAAGAACCACTTTAATCCAAAATATTAAGACACGAGTCTTTTTAGTGGTTTATATTATTTTCTAAAACACCTTTCACGCAAGAGCCTTTTAGGTTTGAAGTGTGGATATTGTATAGGCCCAATTTTTTTTTTTGTTGGTTTACCTTATATTTATTTAATTCCACGAGTGGAGATGGTGAAGATCGAACTCGTGACCTTATGATCACTGAAGCTCTGATACCATATAAAGAACCACTTCAATCCAAAATTTTACGGTACTGTATGAGGGCCTTTTTAATGATTTATATTATTTTATAACATCAACTAATGATTAATTACCTACAATGTTAATTAAATACTATTATAGTGCAGCTTGTGTAATTTCATTACCATCTCTGAGGACAAAAGAGTAACTTACCAGCTTTAGATAACTATCATTCATATGTTGTAGGAGAAGTTTTCTTCTCCTACAACGAATTACAACTATGTCTTACTTGTAGGACATAGTTATAATATTAAAGTTGTTTTTTTCTTTTCGCCACGTCAGCTGACAGCATTATGAGAATAGAGAAAAAAAAGCAACTTTTAAAATTATAACTATTTCTTAGTGGCATGATATAGTTGTAATTCGTTGCAGGAACTTCTCCTACAACATATATCCCTTCATAAAAATATGGAAAAGTTAGGGATGCTCCCCAAAAACTTGAAATGGTTATTAAATATTATCTACTCCAGTGCATCAGGTTGAAAAATAAAACACATAAATGTGCAAGTACAGGGTCTTTGTATGGGTAACTTAGCCATTAGCAGGGTGACAATGGGGTGTCCCTTTCCGCTGGTTGAATATACCAGCTTTATCCACCCCATCATTTCCTACAAAATGACATCGCATCGAGCACGACCTTCTTTCCCCATTACCCTATTTAAGCTTAGCAAGGTCTCGAAGATCTGTGTTGTAAATGGATGACTTTCATCATTCACTCCAAATTTTTGATGACCTGATTCCAGCTCTACAGAGCTATACCCAATTGGCTTCTTGATTGCTTTTTCCCTGACTACTTTTCTCACTCTGGCAGCATCCTGCCATCGACCTGCATCTTCATACATCTGTGCTAGAATCACATAACGCCCAGCATTGTAAGGGTCCAAAACAAACAACTTCTCTGCAGCCAATTCAGCAAGCTCCATATTTTTGTGTATTCTACAAGCACCCAACAAGGCACCATAAACATTTTTACCTGGTTGGATAGGCATAGATTGAATAAAATCCACTGCTTTTTCCAGATCCCCAGCTCTCCCCAATAGATCCACAATGCAAGCATAATGCGCCTCGCTTTTTGCAACTCCATAAGTTTCCATGGTCTGAAAAAGGTGCCACCCTTGTGGAAGCATACCTGCATGACTGCATGCGGATAACAAACACAAAAATACAACACCATCTGGGCACGAGCCAGCCTCAACTAATTGCTGGAACATACTGAGTGCCTCTTGTGCAAGACCATGCATCCCGTAGCACCTAATTATTGCATTCCACACTATGATATTTCTATCAGAGATCTGGTCAAAGATGGCTCTAGCCATGCCTATATAGCCACAATTTGAGTATAATGATATAAGACCACTACCTACAGCAGGATCAAGCTTCATCCCTGTCTTGACAATATAAGAATGAATCCAGTATCCGGCACGAATATCTGCTACCTGAGCAAATGCAGGAAGAACTGTCACAAGGGTGGCGTTATCAGGGGCACCTATACCATCATCCATCAACATATCATAGAAGAGCAGGATAGCATCATCCACATATCCATTCATGGTATATCCCGAAATCATAGAATTCCAACTAACAATGTCTCTACAAGGAATTTCATCGAACACTTTTCTTGACACTTCAACCTCTTGACACTTTGCATAAAACGCAACAAGGGCATTCCCAACAAACAAATCCAAGTCTAATCCACACTTCGTAGCGTGCCCATGAATCACTTGACCCTTTTGAGAAGCTCTCTCAGCACCACAAGCCTTGAGCACAAAAGGGTAAGTGTAGCGATTCGGGGTCGTGCCACTCAATCGCATCTCATCGTAGACCTTCAAGGCTTCAGCGAAAGGACCCACATTGGCATAACCTTTGATGACCACGTTCCAACAAAAAACATCTCTTTCAGACAAATTGTCGAACACCTTGCGTGCATGTTCTAGGTTGGAGCCACTGAACTGCGCGTACTTATCAACTAGCTTAGCAACGATAAATGGGTCTTGTTCATGACCCCCGACAATAACCTGGGCGTGCGATTTTTTAATGCAATCGATGGTTTTGCAAAGGTGCAACAGTTCTGTGTAATAGAACGAGTCTTTGTGAGGTTTGGGTCCCAAAATTTGTTGCACTCTTCGAGATACGCCAAGCATTGAAACTCGCCTACGTAAGTACTGTTTTTTCGCATTCCCTTCACTTTGTTCTCTAAAACCCTTTTCATTTTAGTATTCAATTTTGTTCTATAGCTTTTGTAATTACTTATGTGGTGGTTATACTTACAAGCAAAGTTTATCACCTTACTACTAAATTAATAACAGTTAGGTTAATTTTAAATATAATGTCTCATAATCACTTCTTCAAATAGTAGATTGAATAAATTCAGTTTTACTTCAAAAAAATTTGCAGTTTGAAGTTAGATATCCTTTGATGTAATTAGGTGTGGTCCATATGTGACTTAGATAGTAGTATGATTGTAAAACTTCGAATCTTTCTTTATCAAATATGTCCCCACTCTTCTTAATTAATATTTCATCCAACATTAGGCCTTATAACGAAATCATTTTACTACTTGAAGAACATGTGAAGATTGCTCGAGTTGCAAAAACTTCAGCAAACAATAGAGCAATACCGAAATTAATTTTTGCTTTTATCTCGAAGTTAAATTACCAGATTTTATCGCAATATTGCGGAATGCTAATTGTTAGTCATGCCACCATAATTAATTTAAAAAAGACGGGTATACATAAATCAAATACAATCCAGCCTTGAAGGGAAAAATGTGAAATCGATGCACTCAAAATAAAGAATATAAAGATACATGATGTTGATAATAACAAACAAGCATTGAAAGAATACTTCAAGCATTACAACTTACAATAATCAAAATGAAGTCTAAAGGATCAACCAATTATGTGAAGTTCATCAAGGCAATGGACAAAGTTTAAAGAAGATCAAAACTAAGTTACAAGAGAAAAATCTAAGTCCAAAGAGTTCATAGACAAAGTTAAAGAAGATCAAGACTCAAGCTACAAAAGAAGAATCTAAGTCCAAAAAGTCCATAAGTAATATATTTTAGGACTTAGAATTAAATGTGAGGGTGATTGACAACTTATATGAAAAAGCTCAAAGGATTTTTTCAAAACACATGCATTAAATCATCATTTGATATTGAGAATCATTCCTAGCATCTCATATTCATGAAAATATGTTTACAAGTGTTTTTGAAATGATTGAAAGTGATTAAAACACACTAGAAAATAAAAATAAAAAACCATTTTCAGACGAATTTCCAAACTTTCAACAGTTTGATAATCGATTACCTGAATATGGTAATCGATTACCCACTATAGCAGAAGACAAAAATAACAGCTAGTCTTCGAAAAATGGCTAAAAATACATGTGTGTTATGCTTCTAAATATAAGGAATCATTGTTACATTGGATACACAACTATTATTGATCATCATTCTTGATTTAAAACGTATTATTTGCTCATTCTCAATCCTCTTGATCATACACACTCTTTGAGTTTCAACGGCGCTAAAAACTTGTTGCGCTCACTGCAAGTATACCAGTCGCAAAAGTAAAAAAGAAGTGAACAGAGTATCGTTTCCACGAGGATTAGGTATATCAATCACTATTCTCATTATTCCCCTTAATTTAGACGAATCGAGCTGGATTTGAGAAAGTAATATTAAAATTGATATAAGATCAATTTAGAAATAACAAAAGAAATTAAATATTGAATAATAATTAATTGCAAAGATGAACTCAGGTAAATAAAATTGGTTTTGAAAATCAATTGTAGTTAGAGTTTATTTCACCTCAGATCCTCCTTAAATGGATTAATTCAATTCATTAATATCTTATCTCAATTGATTCAAACAATCCATCATCTAAAATTCAATTGGTTGAATCCTAATTTCTTAGTTATTTAACCTTTTAACCTAATTAGAATCCTAATGCCTTCGAGAACCCTCTTAGTTTAAGCTTTAAGCGCAGTGAATTAAGAAGTTCGCAATTCCTACAAGTCTATGTCTAGATCATACAAGAATTGGTGATTTACCCCAGTCAAGACTAAAATCTCAATATGTCTATTGTGAACCCTAACCCTCTTTATTCCTATATGAGTGATCAATTCATAGAAGATTTTCAACATAAAATTCGAGATAAACACAAACAATTAGAAATAATTTATTAATGAATAAATTAACCCAAAATAAGGATTCACGTCAAATTCATATCCCTAACTACAAAAGAAAACTAGCCAGACATAATAGGCTTTAACAAAACAAAGAAGTAAAAGAAAATATATGAAGTCACGAAGATGAAGGAAGAAGTTGATTCAATGTTGCTTTAATCTCCTTCAATCTTCTCTCTCTGAAAATTCCAAATTCTCTAGCAATCTCTGTCTCCGCATTTAGTCGTCCAAGTCCTCTCAGATCTCCTTTTGATTTCCTTATTTTTGCTTTTATATATCCTTGAGTGATTTCCTTCAAATTCCAATCAAATTTTCTCAATGTTGTTCAAAAGATTAGGTTTTAAAAGTGTCACATGCATATGGCGCTAGTGGCACAATTCTGGCACTGCTAGCGCCACTAAACAGAAACTTATTTGTACTCTGGCACTGCTAGCACCACTCCCACGCTAGTGGCACGAAAGATTCGAAGTTTTGGCCCTACTAGCGCCAGTCTTGCTCTAGCAGCGTAAGGATGTAATTGGAACTGGTAGCGCCACTCTGGCGCTACTAGTGCGGTGAAAAAAAGGTAATTGTATCTTTGGCACTTCCAGCACTAACTTGGCGCTTATGGCGCGGCTAAACAGAAGCCTTCTTTCTTTTGCTCTTATTGTTTAATATCTTTTCAGTGTAGATTTTCCTACAAAACATGAGATTTTTTTTAATGAAAGCAAGTTTGAGAATGGATTAGCAATCTTTATCATAATTATATGTCTTTTTGAATCAATTTAAATCAAATACATGCTAATTTTGACCATTAAAACATAGTATGCTGGAAACATATTAGTAATCGATTACCTGAATATGGTAATCGATTACCCACTGCAGCATAAGACAAAAATAACAACTATAAACGTCTATTAATGGCTAGTCTTCAAAAAATGGCTAAAAATACATGTGTGTTATTCTTCTAAATATAAGGAATCATTATTACATTGGATACACAACTATTATTGATCATCATTCTTGATTTAAAATATATTATTTGCTCATTCTCATTCCTCTTGATCATACACACTCTTTGAGTTTTATTCTTTGTAAAAGTGTCAACACCCGTAGCTCTTCAACTTGTGTAATTTGTACTTTGAGAATACCTAGCTATTCTTAAACACTTCCATTTGAATTCTTGAATTGAGAGGGTAGTGAAACCAATTGTACTTGAGAGGTTAAAAATTCCTAAGTAAATTTTGGAGTGAAGTGTAAAGGAATCAGAGAGCCTGGAGTATTGGAAGATTGTATTGTTTGTTAAGCACCCTTAAACCTTAACTGTTAGTGGAAAAGTTGATCAAGCAACTTTAGTCTAGACGCAGGTCACAGTGGTGGTGATCAAACCAGGATACATCTAGTTTGCAATTTCTTTAATCTTCAACTCTTTACTTTTATCTATTAGTTTGTGTTCTTTTATTCATTAGCTTATATTTATCAATCATACACTAGTATCTTCACTTAGAATTTTCCTTGTTAAATCAATTGATTGCTGGAAACATATTAGTAATCGATTACCTGAATATGGTAATCGATTACCCACTGCAGCATAAGACAAAAATAATAACTATAAACGTCTATTAATGGCTAGTCTTCAAAAAATGGCTAAAAATACATGTGTGTTATTCTTCTAAATATAAGGAATCATTATTACATTGGATACACAACTATTATTGATCATCATTCTTGATTTAAAATATATTATTTGCTCATTCTCATTCCTCTTGATCATACACACTCTTTGAGTTTTATTCTTTGTAAAAGTGTCAACACCCGTAGCTCTTCAACTTGTGTAATTTGTACTTTGAGAATACCTAGCTATTCTTAAACACTTCCATTTGAATTCTTGAATTGAGAGGGTAGTGAAACCAATTGTACTTGAGAGGTTAAAAATTCCTAAGTAAATTTTGGAGTGAAGTGTAAAGGAATCAGAGAGCCTGGAGTATTGGAAGATTGTATTGTTTGTTAAGCACCCTTAAACCTTAACTGTTAGTGGAAAAGTTGATCAAGCAACTTTAGTCTAGACGCAGGTCACAGTGGTGGTGATCAAACTAGGATACATCTAGTTTGCAATTTCTTTAATCTTCAACTCTTTACTTTTATCTATTAGTTTGTGTTCTTTTATTCATTAGCTTATATTTATCAATCATACACTAGTATCTTCACTTAGAATTTTCCTTGTTAAATCAATTGATTAAAGAAATATTCTTTAAAATATCAAATGAGGTGCTTTTGTAAAAAGATTTTATAAAACATAATTCACCTCCCTTTTGAGTATTGAAGCCACTTGTCTAACAAGCAGTATCAGAACTTGAACTCTTGTGTAAAGAGCTTAACTGCTTTAAGAGAAAGGGTAGCTTCTTTGAACAAAAAAAATGCCCAGTGAGGATTCTTCAACTATTAGACCTTCATTTTTCAATGGCACCGATTATCCTTATTGAAAAAGTCGGACGAGAATCTTTCTTCTATCCAATGATTTAAGAATTTGGAATATAGTTGACACTCTACCCAAAAAGAATGCACTAAATGAAGATGTGCCTAAGGATATTGATGAGTATACGGATGAAGAAGTTAGGAAAGGAAATTGGGATGGTAAAGCTCAAAACCTAATTACAAATGCCTTAGGTCATGATGAGTATTTTTGTGTCTCCGATTGTAAGAATGCTAAGGAAATGTGGGACATTCTCCAAGTAACTCATGAAGGAACTAGTGATGTAAAATTTTCTAAAGTAAATGCACTTACTAGAGAATTTGAGTTATTTGAAATTAATGAGAATGAAAGTATTCAAAGCATACAAAAGAGATTCACACACCTTATTATGCATTTGAATGCTCTAAATAAGAACTTACTGATCTTGATTTGATTTCTAAACTGTTGAGGAGTTTGAATAGGGAATGGCAACCCAAGGTGATCACTATAATCGAATCCAAGGATTTGAAGACCATGGACATTGAAATTGTCTTTGGAAATCTTCAAGAATATGATTTGGAGCTAAATAAACACACATTGAAGGAACAAGCCAAGAAGAAAAGTAAAGGAATTGCACTAAAAGCTTCAACACCAAGTAAAGAAAAGGATGAAGAAAAAGAAAGTGAAGACTCCAAAAATGACCTTGATGAAGATGAGATGAGCCTCTTTGTGAAGAAAGTCTAGAAAAATTTTAAGAAGAAGAATTTATCAAAGAGACTCTCTCTTCCTCTAAAAAGAATATCCAAAGATGAAAGCTTCTCAACTCACCAATACTTGCTATGAATGAGGGAAAATCAGTTGAAAGTCATTCTCAAGCAAACAAAGAAGAGCACAATCTTCCAAAAGATTGGAGAATAGCAAGAGGACATCCCATTGATGCAATAATTGGTGATATTTTCAAAGGGGTAACTAATAGAAACTCAATTAGAAATATTTTCAATCATTTAGAATTTGTTTCACAAGTTGAGCCTACGACCATAAAAAAGGCAATTATTGATAAACATTGGTTCTTGGCAATGCAAGAGGAACTAAATCAATTTGAAAGAAATAAAGTTTGGAAACTTGTGTCAAGACCTAATGATTATCCAATAATTGGCACTGAATGGGTCTTTAGGAACAAGCTTGATGAAAATGAAAAATAACCAAAAATAAAGCTAGACTTATTACTAAAGGGTATAATCAAGAAGTAGTTGATCATATTCCCATTAGGTGTGATAACACAAGTTCCATTAACCTCATCAAGAATCCCATAATGCATTCAAGAACTAAACATATTGACATTAGACATAATTTCATTATAGATCATATGCAAAATGATGATTGTGTTTTGGAATTTACGAAATCATCAAAGCAATTAGCTGATATTTTTACCAATCCACTCTCAAAGGAAGTATTTTATAATTTAAGAAGAGAAATTGGCCTCATTGATCCATCATATAAGTGATTACATAATTATATCTTTAATTGGCATATTTATTCTTTTGCTTGAATACAATGTTAATTTGAATCTTTGGAGGTGTTTACATGTGTTTCAAGAAGTATCTTATATGCTTAAAATGATGGAAATCAGTTTTCCTATTGTAAGAACCTGCACCGTTAATTAAGGAAGTTAATTAATTAATTATGAGAAATTAGGAAATAATTTCATAATTGACCCTAATAATTATTATAAGGCTTTAATAATCATGGTAAGTAATTAATAATGCTGAAAGTCGTTTTTCTGACGAAAAACGCAAATACCGGTTCTGCTACTCAGTATAAATGCGTATCGGTGAAGTATCCCGGAAAATTACGAAAAGTGTGTATATGTCACTAGAATAATATATGGGACTTGTAAAATAAGTTTCAAGTTAAAATAATGAGAACTGGTGCCAGAACTGATACTGGCTATGAAAAAATGCGTACCGGAAAGGTGCTGCGAAAAATAAAAATAAAACATGATAAATCTTAGAAAAATGAGTAGGTTCTGATTCCAAAGTTTGGGATTAAATGGCTAAGCGTAGCTATTAGTGCTAATAATGTGTGATTAATTTTAAGTGACCTATAAATAAACCCTTTCACACAACCCTAGGCTGATTCTCCAGCCTTTATGCGTGAGTTTGGCTGCTGGGTGTGTCTCCATGCTGGTCATCTTCTTCCTTGGCCTTCTTGCATGAAAAACCTCTCAAGTTACCTCTTTTTCCATTGATTCTTCTTCTTTCTACATTGTAAACACTTGGTAGAGTTGTTTGGGAGGGTTGAGTCAACCTTATGCTGAGTTGGTGTCTCTGTTTTGGGAAGGTAAAGGGCTGACTTGTTGGTTGAGTGTTGTGACTACCATTTCCTTGGTTGTGGGAGCTCCAAGGAGTGACCTTTGAAGAGAAAGGACCTTGCTTTGTGGTCATTTTCGTTTCTTTAGAAGTCAGAACTTTGGGAGCTTCAAGTGAGCTCCAAGAGCATCATCTTTTTCTGTTTTGAAGCATTGGGTATGTTCTTGAACCTTTGATCATGAGTTTTGGGGTTAAAGCTTGAGTCTTGGCATGTTTAATGAGTTGTTTAAGTAACCAACTCGTATATGAACCTAGAACAAAATAAAAATGCATGCTTTAACGTTGGAATGGGTTAAAAACCCAACCTTTGGAGTGATATCTCGTGAAATGTAGAAACTGCATTCTGTCGCGAAATATCCGGATATGATATCCGGATATGGTCTTTGAGATATCCGGAATCCGGATATTGATATCCGGATATGTCCCCGATGGGTTTTCGAAGAACAGTAGCTACACTGTTCATACTGAATGATATTATGGGTTTGTGAACCCTAGTTTGATGAAGTGGGACTTCTGTAATAATTGAACTAAGTCAGAATCAAGTGATTAAGGGCTTGTGGCTTTGTGAGAAGCCTTAAGACATGAAATGTAAAGGAAAGACGTTGTCCTTGTGTCTTATACTTGTTGAGTATGTTTTGATATGATTGTTGGTCCAAAAACAGATTATGATTCTGCTGTGTTTGGGCTTTGAGATTGGTTGAACTCTTGGCTTGGATTGTTAGCTTGCAAGGTAAGCTTTTGTGTCCTTGGTTTAGCCATTGTGTGGTTCCACCATACCCCATGGGGGAATGATTTATATGCATGATGTGTTTACATGCTTTGATGATTGAAAATGCTGTTGAGCTTTATGTGCAATTGCTTATAATCTGTATGTGTTGTTCCACTTAGACGGTTAGCCTGAGTATGTGGCGTCATACAAGACAGTGACATTGTGGGTGGGTGCAAGTGGCGTCTTGCATTAGTGTGGGTAATAGACGTATTCCTGCATCTCTCTGGCCAGTAGATTAGTTATAACACACTTGACATGATTATCTGCTGCATTGCACTATTTTGGAACTTATACTGTTGAACTATTTTGGAACTTATATTGCACATATAAATGAGCTTGGGGTGGAAGATCCTTGAGGACTCCTTGTCTTACTGAGATTTCTGTTCAAAGATCTCACCCCACGTTTGGGGCGCTTATTTCAGGTTCAGGTAACCCATGGGTTGAAACCTCTAGTGGCAGGAGGCCGGAGCCTAGTTGATTGATGTTTATTTGCTTATGCTGACTATGCTTGGATGCTGGTTTATATCTGTTGATATCATGCTTATAGCTTCATTTGATGTTTTGTTGAGACTCTGTTGTTATGTCGTCTATTTGGTGAGCATGGGGTTTGTCCATGCCATATTGACTTGACCTTATGTTTTTAGTTGTGAGTTGTAATAATGTATCAGGATATTGTTCGAATTACGTGTTGTAGATCCGTGACTTATATACTCACGTATTTATCTATTGAGGTATTTCAGTTAGCTGTCTTTTGCAATTTACATACATGCGATGTTTTTATGAAAATGATTAAGTAATCAACTTGGCTAAGTATAATGACGTCATAATCGAAAAGAAAAAGAATATTCCGCATTTTTATTAAGCGTGGCTTAATACGATGACATGTTAACAAACCGGGTATACACGAGGTGTTACACCTATGATCCAATGTTATTATCCATCAAAAACAAACCAAGACTTATCTTCTTCTATCTCTCAGAACAACTCAAGATTGAGAGGTAATCGATTACCTGCATATGGTAATCGATTACTTGCATATAGTAATCAATTACCAAGTGAGGGGTACAAGAAAGAATCTTTATTATGTAAAATAATTTGATGCAAACATATTTTACGAGGGAAATTGGATGCCAAACAATTTTTCTATGCAGTAGATTTACTTAGAGTGTAACAAGAAATAATCATTATTATGTCCTTTCCAAACTCAATTGATGATATCGTAGGGTGGATTTTGTAAAAATATGAATTAGATAAAAACTCTTGTGATTAGGTTGGAATTTGATTTTATATTTGATATTCTCATGTTAAATGTTGGACTGATTTCATGCATGTTATTCCCATGTTAAACTGTATTGATTGATATTTGAATGACATTATATTTATGTTTTTGGTCTATATCATTTTTTAGGTAAGAAGTTGTTAGATGATAGTACATGGCATCTAGACAAATTGAATCATCATTAAGAATTGTTAATAGAAGAAAATGTGCAAAGTTTTATGGAGAAATGAATGGAGCAACAATAATTGCATATTTACATTACATTAAATATTTAATGAAGCAAGGTAACCGATTTAATTATTCGATGGATGGAAATGAGTTCAAGAAACATTAAACACTAATGGTGAAAGCTACACGGTGTTTAGGATGGAATCAAATGCTATATTAGAACTTGAAAACATACTGGTGAGTAAGGGTTGGTTACATCCATCAAGAGAGGATGTGCTTTCTATGTTTCTTTGGACATGTGAACACGGTGAGACAAATAGAAATGTCCAACATAAATTTGGAAAATCAAGAGAGACAGTAAGTAGAAAGTTTAATGAAGTATATAATTATAATTCACTTCAATTATTATTTATGGATAAAAATAAAGTGTTCATATAGGATATATGTGAATAGGTTAATAATGTAATTTCTTGAACTTAGTTATAATCTGTGATAATTTCCTTGGATTCTTGAATATTTTGTTGGGCAAGAGATGATCCCACTATACATTATTTATATTTCGAATTAGGATAAATTTAGACTAACATCTTTTAAAATATGTGAGATGGATTATGAGAGTGCATAAAAGCTCCAAAGCACGCACACACGATTTTGTGAAAAATTTGCGTGTCGGACACGTGATCAATATTCGAGGACATGCGGTCAATTCTCCAACACGTTTTGACACATTTTTTCGACACGCAGTCAACTTTTTCGGACACGCGGTCAACGCTCGTACACGCTCGGACACGTTTTTTTTTTTTTTAAAATAAAAATCTTAATTTTATTTTTTTAACTAAATTTAAAAGAAATAGTTTATAAATTAATTTTTTTCTGTTATGAAATTTGATATGAAAAATTAAAAAAGTATGAAAAATTATTTATATTTATATTTATGTTATGAAATTTAAATGTTTGATTGGTTATATGAATTATGGACTCTTATATGTATTAAATATAAAATATATTATATATATTAAAATTTTTATTTATTATCAAAACGTGTCCCAAAATTAACGTCTTAGCGTGTCATGTCGTGTTCCGTGTCCGTGTCTATGTCTCATACCATAAAAGTATATATATATATTTTTTTGATAACCGCATAAAAGTATATTTTAATTGCCTCTGTGGATCAATATGCTAGTTTTAATAAATAAATGAGTTATGTGCATAGAAAAAATTCCGAAAGGAGAAAGTTGTAAGGTGTACTGGCCCGTTAGTATGGGGTTATTAAAAAAATATTTTTTTATCCCTTATGTATTTTAAAAATATTTTTTATAAAAGATAAAAATTTTTAGATTTTTTTAAAATATTTAAATTTTGAAAAAAAAATATATTTAGCTTTTACTTCAATTTGTTTAAAAAATAAAATTTTTATCTTAAAGTTTTTTTTTTTTTTTTCTTTTGATCTTTTGAGAAGCAAATATCCAAACAGAAGCAAAAATAATTACCCATTCAACGCGCTTAAAAAAATAAAAAAAACACTTTTTGTGGAATAAAGATTGAAAATATGGACCTGCCGTATTGAATGAACCCAAATAAAAAACCTCTTACCCTATGAAAGCAAATCGCAGCTGAATAACCAAAGGTCAACTCATTTCGGCACCCAGTCTCCTCCAAAACCCTAATCCTTCGTTATCGAACATTGAAGATCCTTTTAGCTTCTGAAAATGGCAAGTTCTCTTTCTCAAACCTCCACGCCTTTCTCTTTTGTGAGTTCAATCTAACGCTTTATGTTTCACTTTGCAGGCCGATTCTCCTCTTCGAAGGTAGACCCTAAAATCCTCCTTGGATTCTGATAATAATCATTATAATAATTGCAATGATCTATTTCGTCTTGCGCTTATGGGTCGGTGATTGTTTAATTGTAAGATCTGGGTTTGCGGATTTTCTTTGCCATACTTAGGCAAAATGATCTGCAGTGGAGGATTTTGTGGTCGTTTTAATCATACGTTTATAGTTTTATTTAATTAGTTATTTATTTATTTATTTAAATTTGACTCTGCAATCGCTTTAGTGTGAATTATTGAGATTTGTTCAAGGAATGGGTAGTTGACTAGTCGTGTTGTTGATATGAGAAATTGAGAATTTGCCATAACATTCTTGAGACAATGTACTTAGGATATTGCTTTATGGAAGGTGGCCACACTGGATATGAGATTCTGGGTTAATGAAGTTTCTTCTTGTTTTTAATAGTTTTTCTTTTTCTCCTCACTATGGAGCTATTTTCTCTGGTCATAATGGTGTTTCAGGAATTCAAGATCCCCTTCCCCATGGAAAGCTCAGTCAAGATCGAGATCAAGGTCTAGATCTAGGTCGAGGTCGAGGTCTAAGCCAAGACAAAGGCCAATATCCCATTCAAGAAGTCGTGGCAGGTTAGTGGCAATAGTGGTTTAGATTTCAAGTCTTTTTTTTATTTCTCCCGTTCAAGCGGTGCTTCAATCTTAGTGCCTGACTTTGTGGAATGGCTGGTATTTTCTTCTTCAGATCAAGGTCAAGAAGTCCTGGAAGGTTGGTCTTTTTCGATTTTGTTTATATTCTGTCATAGTACTTTGCTTGAAAGGGTCACTTCTAGTCTCCAAGGTATTTCTGAAAGGGTTACTCTGTTTTAATGATGCACCGGTAACTTATAATCTTTTCAATTATATTGCAGGACTGAAATTTCAAATCCTGGCAATACTCTTTATGTAACTGGTCTATCTTCAAGGGTCACCGAGAGGGACCTAGAGGATCATTTCTCCAAGGAGGGAAAGGTGAGCATCATATTGGTTTTGTATTCATTTTTCACTGAATTTTTATATACTTCACACCTCCACTGAGCCCTAAATCTTGGAATTACAGCTAATGGTCGTTTTCTTTTGTAGGTTGCTTCATGTTTTCTTGTGGTGGAGCCTCGTACTCGTGTTTCTCGTGGTTTTGCTTTTGTTACAATGGATTGTGTTGAGGATGCGGACCGTTGCATCAAGTATCTCAATCAATCAGTTTTAGAGGGTCGTTACATCACTGTTGAGCGGGTATTGTGCTTTTCCATTAATAGTAGTTGATAAAACTTTTGTACTTTTCTTTCTTCTTGACTTGAAGGTTTTCTGGCATTCAGAATACATTGCATCAGCTATGTTGGCAGCAATCAAAGATGATCAGTTCATCCATGTCAACTTTAGTGTAACTGCTTGATCAATGGCAAGCTTAAACAGCTAATCAATGCGTCTGATCAACTAAACATAGCAACTATATTGCCCAACAACTTTACATCCTCAGCATTCACTTTCACCTCTCAACTAAACAACGGACATTATCAACAACTTTCTAATCAGGCTTTTATGGTGTCTCACACCTGGTATTAATCATGTGTGTGGATATAAATTTTTTTCACCTTCTCTTAGAAGCTAGGCTCTTTACCTTTAATCCTTCATGAAACTTTCTTTTAAAGGAATCTCTTAATATAATGTAGAATGTTTCTTCATAGAACTTGAAAAGGCAAGAAAGATGTCACGAGATTCAAGTTTATTTGCTATCAGGGGTATTTCAATGATTATGTCTTATATCAAGGAAACACAAGGGTTTGAGCTCCTGTATTTTATTTCAGTCACGAAGAAAACGCGCAAGAACTCCAACACCAGGACACTATCTTGGGCTGAAAAATACTAGAGACTATGGTAAGTTTGACTTGAGAAACTTCTAACTTGAATGGTGATTCTAATCTTTTTTTTTTCTTCTTAAATTCCAAAATTTATTAATTTTACTGAATTTTATCTTCCCTTGTTAAGGCTATCGTGGTGGTGACCGAGGAAGGTATCATGGTGGTTCAGGTCGTGACGATCGTAGGTCTCCAAGACGTTCACCATATCGAGGAGGCCAAGATTATTCACCACGGCACTCACCTTATGGTGGAAGATCTAGGAGGGATAGATCTAGGTCGCTTCCATATTCTCCATATGGTAGTCCAGAGAGGAAGTATGCTCGTGGACCTAGGTGATATTTTGTGTTAGCATATTTTCTATCTGTGAACAGGGGAAGCAAAATTCTATTATGGTACTGTTACTTTCGATTTATGCCTACATGTGATGTATGCTTGTATTGTAGAAGATACTGTTCGTGTGTGACTATCAGTTTGCCTTTCGGTGAAGTCACACATTAAGTTGGAGTGGACAAAGGTGTTTTAAAGTTTCAATTTGAAGCATATAAGCTTTTGTAATACGGAATGGAGCCTTTGCAACTCGAGTTTTTCGTGTCTGCATTCTATGCCCCAAATGTTTGTGCATCATTTCAACAACTATTTTCTTTCAAGCCATTATACCAGCGCATTTTTTGTTTTTTTAATGATTCAATGGTATTCTGTGTCAAACGTTAACCTTGAATGGATTATCTGCTGCTGACTCTAGTCTCATTAACATGTCATGGGTGCATCACATGTGTGCTTGATAAACTGCTTTTGTTTCAATTCATTGAATTTCATAATTAATTAAAAAACCACTTTTCCCTAATCTTTGTATGCAGTCTTACTTTCGTATAATTGTTTTCCTAAATTCGAATCCACGACCTTTCAGTCATAAAAAAAAGTTTTACTATTGTTCCAGTTCGTCTCCTCTTTTATTCTTCATCATCACCTTGTTCACACATTTGTATCAAAGTAAATTTTTTTTTTTTTCTGTACTTCGAATAAATTTTGCTTAAGTTACTTTTAGTGCAGAATAATTTAATGTTAGCACATTAGGTCCTTATTGATCGTATCTGATTCATATTATTCAAAGCTTGAACAACGGAGTAGGAAACTAAGAATTGAAAGCTTTCATGAAATTCTGTTTGAAACTATTTTTCTACATAGCGGAGCTCAATCTCCTGCTTAATGGACATACGATACAAACTGATCTCAATATGACTAGTATAGTATGGGCAAGTTCCAAGAATTAGTCTCAGAATGACAATTCCACAGTCGACCTTGTCGGGTTTTTATATCCAATCTCTAAATGCTTGCTTAGAAACCTTTACAGATAGTTTCTCATTGCTTTAACTAAATTGAGTGTCTTTTATCCTATGAAGCACCGATACTTCAAAAACTGTCGTGTCCGACACTTTTCAACACTCTCGGACATCCGACACTCCCCGACACTTCAACACGCGTTCTAGAAATTCAAAAAAAGGTTCAAAAATTAAGTTGCGTTGAGTTTTTAGTTCTAACTATTAGATTTGTTGGATTATGATTACCATTTTATTGAGTTTAATATAAATATTTGAGATATCTTATGTTTCTTTGCAAAATTTATGAATATCATAAGTCTAGATACATTTTGTTATTAAATTATTGAATATTAAATATAATATATACTACATAAATTAAAAATGCAGATAACTTATCTGCAGTAACTGCAGACATATTAATCACATATATTAAATGCAAACTATATATATATATATATATATATTACGAATATTATTTAATATCAAAATGTGTCTTAAAGTGTCAAAATCTAACATTTTGTAGAATTAACATGTTAGTATGTCGCGTCGTGTTTCATGTCAGTACAATAGTGAGTACAACCCCACCTTGTTCTAATGAAGAGTCATGGATTATATGTCGTGTCGTGTTTCATGTCAATACAATAGAGAGTACAACCCCACCTTGTTCCAGTAAGAGTCATGGATTAAGCTGTATCAAATCACTTGTAGATGAAGATAGGTAAAAATGGTTTTGATCAAGATTAATTCTAGTCAACTGTCAATTTAATGTTAAATGCTTGACATCTTAAATACTAAATCATAATTGACTTTCATGTTTCTATTATGAATGTAGATAAGTTATCTATATTTACTCTCAAAATGATATCATTTTGGGTTGAAAGATTAAAAAATTATAATGATAAAGACTATTATAACCTTAGAATAAATTATAATTATAAAAATACCTTAATTTTTGTCCCAAAATAATATTATTTTGGACTCAATACAGATAACTTATCTGTATTCACTGTATATAAAAATGAACCCATCATAATTATATAAAAGCAATCCGTGATAATATAAAAATGAACCATCAAGATTAATTCTAGTCAAGTGTCAATTTAATGTTAAATGTTTGACATCTATGGTGAATGCAGATAAGTTATTTATATTTATTCTCAAAATGATGTCATTTTGGGTTGAAAGATTAAAAAATTATAATGATAAAGACTATTATAACCTTGAAATGAATTATAATTATAAAAATACCTTAATTTTTGTCCCAAAATAATATTATTTTGAACTAAATACAGATAACTTATCTATATTTACTATACATAAAAATGAACCCATCATAATTATATAAAAGATTATAACAGAAAACTCGTAATACTTTTTCTCTTAGCAGTTGTTTAGCATGGTCCCAACCAAAAATAAATGTGTTTCCGATCATGGTAGCTGGGGATAAGACTATAAGGAGCGGGGTACCAAAAAAAAAAGACTATAAGGAGCGAAGGTGGCGTGGCGGTGGGTGGTGCATCCCTGGTCAAGTCCAAAGGGTACATCTTGTCATCTTCCCATTATGGAATATTATATGTCCTTTTGATAAAGGGATTTTATTTCTTGGATTTAACCTTGATATTATTTTAGGGTCAATAACAAATTTTTTTTTTTTTTTTAATCAACAACAGTCAATGCAAAATATTTTCACGTTACTATTCAAACATTCTTTGGTCCTTGCGGATCCAGATTTATTCAAAGTGATGCAACTAAGACTACCGTTACAATTTTCTTGAATGATACACAAGTTTTGTACATTTTATTTTTTTATCTTTAACGATAGGAGGACGATTACTGTAACTCCAGAGTAGCATCTTGATAGCAATAATATTTTAAAGAAGATACAATTAGCACACGGAAACGCAAGCACAGCCCACAGAGACGAGACTTTTCACCTCTCTCTTTCTCTCTCTCTCCCACCGGTCTCAAGTGAGAAAAGAAAAACAAATAAAAGTCTCCTTCATCTCTTCCCTTTTTCTTTCTCATATAATAATACTATTCATTCATTTTCAATTTTCAATTTTCAATTTCAGATCTTACTTATTCTTCCTCTCCCATTCTCGATCTCTGTGGAGATTGGTTTCCCCAAACACAAACACAAACACAATGATGAAACAAAGACACTCTCGCGTTGGGCCTCGGAAATCGTCGTCAATGTCATGGACGCTGATACTAACCATGCTGGTGTCGTTTACCTTCCTCATTCTCATTCTGCTCGCTCTCGGAATCCTCTCCATTCCAAGCACCTCCTCTCGTCTCCCCAAACCCAACGATCTCACATCCATCGCTCGCAACACTCTTCTTACTCATAGGTACATCAATTTTTTCTTCTTTTCAATGAATCCGCTTCATTCCATTCCCTTTTTTTTTCTCTCTCTTATTAATCTCTGTCTCTCTCTTTTCTCTTTTCTATTCAGTGAAGGTGAAGAAGAGAAGTGGGTTGAATTAGTATCATGGGAGCCTAGAGCCTTTGTTTATCATAACTTTCTGGTTAGTTTTAATTTTTCCTTTACATTCTTTTATTTCTATGATTTCCATTTTGTTCTTAATTATCCCAATTTCATGTACACACAAATGTGTAAAATCACTTTCGGCTCGCTTTTTATAATATTGTAGTGACCGCAAATTATGTAGTGGAGTACAAATGAGTTTCGTTACACTTTCAACATTCTCACATTTTTCTTATTCCAGTTATTCTGTTTACGTATTTTACACTAGCAAACCCCTAATCGTTTTCAGAGGTGAAGATTTGATTTTTTTTACTGAATTGTGTTCATGGTTTAGGAAAATAACAAAAAAAGAAATAAAAGAAACGTCCGAAATGGAGTAATGTTGTGGAAAAGAGCTGTATTTTTTAATTGTGGAGTATCACTTTAACACGGCATGACATGGTTATGTTGTGTTTAACCATTGTTTAAGGTTAATGCCTTATTGTAGCATTAACATTATAATGTCCCCGCCTTCCAAATACTAAAATTTAGCTTATTTATCTGAGCAGACTAAGGAGGAATGTGAATATCTAATCAATATAGCCAAGCCAAGTATGCATAAGTCGACAGTTGTTGATAGTGAAACTGGAAAGAGTAAAGACAGCAGGTTAGATTTTTTTTTTATCCTTGTATTTCTGTATTAAGTATACTTCAATATTGAAAATAAATATTTTTTCCCTTGATGGCAAACCTTGTCTGTACATGTTCCTTTTGCATTAGAGTACGGACAAGCTCTGGAACTTTTCTGGCCAGAGGACGTGATAAAATTGTGAGGAATATTGAGAAAAGAATTGCTGATTTTACTTTCATACCCGTAGGTACGTAATTTCTGCCTTTTCCTGCCTTTTTTAATGATTTTTCATTGTTGATAAAATTTAGGATTCAATACTCTTGCTAATTTTCCTGGTTAACCTATGTATCAAGTCAACAATCCTGCTCCCTGTCTTTAAAGTTTCCATGAACCTGCCTCCCGTGTACCCATTCTCTCGCATTGGCGGACCTAGGAATTTATATGGGTGGGGGCGAAAATAAAAGTGTTTACTCCCCCCTTAGGTCCGCCTCTGCTTTTCCAGCACTCTCTGAGAGCCAACATTTTCCACATCAACAAGAGCTTCAAGCCTCTCCAAGTGTTGCAACTCACTGAATGCAGCCTTAACCACTTGTTTCACAACCTGCGTGACAATCCCTTTACCCCAGTATTTGGAACCCAGAACATAGCCTAGTTCCGCTGATTTGTTCCTGGATTTATCATGGGCTGAATATGAGGACAGAGAAGTACACCCAATAGCATGATCGTTAAGGCATATTGCCCTGCACCATAGAAACTTGCTTGCTATATTTTCAATGAAGTTAATGCCGTCTTCTTTGCTGGTGTAAGGTTCCCAAGAGCAAAACTTGGCAACCTTTTCATAGGTGGTGCACACCATGAGATCATCAAGGTCAGAAAGATTTAAGGGTCAAAGAGAGATTTGGGTCATATTAACGCTCTCTGATCCTTGACGGACCAATAAGTTTTGGGCTGTAATCACAAAATTAAAGACAATGTATACACATAAGAAATAAAGTTTTAAACGTTTATATTTGCATTAAAATACAATAATGTAAAATAATAATTTTAATTTTGTTTCACATAGAGAACTTTTTTATGCTACTTGCCACATTGTCAAAGAGTTTGATATCTAAGGTAATTGTTATCATAGTCAAACTCTTTTAATTATATGGCAGCAGATGAATGGATGGTTAGTATAAAAATTTCTTATATTGATAGTATATTGAAATTAAATCCTAAAAACAGATACATTTACAATTTTTTCTTAAGTAATTTTATATTTTCAAACCACACCATGTTATCAAATATTTATGACTCTATGTATATAATAAAAAAATCGTTCATTTCTTATATGCTTGCGAGTTTGAATTTAAAATATTTAGTGATTGAAATGCCGAAGCAATCTTTCACGTTAGTTTGTATACCAAATATGCGTCTTGAATGAATATTGTGACAAGCCTGCATGAGACTGACTTTGTGAACTTTGTGAAATTGAAGTTGTGCTTGTGCTCCATTATTCTGCTTACTAACCCTTGTGCATTTAAGCTTTTCTTTTGAATATGAAAAGGAAGAAAAATTATGTGACACAAAAGAATTCCTTGGAAATCACATTAGTGATAACATCCATATTATTTTTTAGCAATTAGTTTGCTTTATGAAATTAAAATATTAGTTGTTCAAATATGTGCAAATTTAGGCTGTGCTTATACTTTCAATAAGATATGTTTGAATTCCATCTATCATCACCTCTAGACATTTGCCTCAGTTTTCTTTCTTTAAAAGTTTGAAACAACTAGCTGCTGCAATGGGTCATTATGTTGTGTGGCTATTTCACCCATTTATGAAATGTGGATAAGATATATTTTAAAACTGATTTTCCACCAATCAAGCAAGATTGATAGAACCCTTCCAAGTCCAAACAATTCAACACACAATAACACAGAATTTGGGAAATAAATGCTGGAATCTTGTATTTCAGTGATAGAAAATTACGAGATATGGTTCAGGCTTGAAAGAAACAGAATTACAGTGATGAAAGAGTCTACAATTACTTGTAAAACTGTAATGCAGAAAAGGGAAAATTACAGTAAAAAAGGGATAGTGCAGAGCAATTCGAGAGGCTCTACTCTGTCTCCCAAGTCCCAAGTCCAAGCAATATCCAAGACAATTCTCATGCCCCCATACCTCCACTACTTATTTAGCTTTTCCCTCCATTTCTTCCTAACCGTTTTCTGTTTTAGTCACACCTAACAACTCATTTGCTGACTCATCCAAATTGCTTTCCCTAAATGCCCTTAAAGGTAGTATCGTATCAAAACTCTCCCCCCCCACATTGTCCTCAAGGTGCATGTCAGCCCACAAAAATCTTCCACATGGATCCCATTGTTTGAATTGTAAGGACCAACTTATGCAAGAAGCAAAATAGTTCCCACCAAAATCCCATGCCTCTTCTGCAACTGCAACTGAATTAGGATAATAGACCTGCCCATTAAAATGTTGTTGAAGCTTTTCATTTGCAAAATTGATACAGAATTGCTCAAAACTATTATCCTTAAAGCCCTTGAAATCATATATATCCAAAACTCCAACTTGCACTTGGGAGTTGATATCCTGCCCAGCAGACCTAATGATCTTATCAAAAAGCCAATCAAATAAATGAACATAAACAGCTTTTGTCAAAGCATCCCGGCCAGCAACAATAGCATTACAATCAAGAGTTTTGACAATATTACCTTCTTGGGTTTGTATTGAATGGATACATGACGTTGCTACCTGAAGGTTCAAATCACACCTGAAAAGATTAACAGCCATTTGCAAATGAAGTCTTGATTTTTCATCCCTTATTACTGACAATAATTCTCTTTTCCATAAGAAAATTCAATGCTTCTCTTATGTAAAACTGCAGCTGAGGTACGAAATATGGTTTCCTTATCCTCATGACTTATACTAACAATGTCCATTTCTCTCCACGTCTTCACGTACTCTTTAGCACCATTAACCCCATCTTTTTTTGTCTGACCTGGTGTTGAATCGGTCAATTCTTCTTTTGGTTCAGCCTCGCTTTCATCATTCTTATACACCATTGACAATTGCAATTGTCCCATCTTACACTTGTGACCCGGATTCCACTGCTCCTCACTTTTGAAGTAAATACCCATCCTCTGACATTTTTGCGGCTCTGTTTGTGTCAGCCATTGACCAATACTGCCATGGTTTTCCAGCGAACAATCCCAAGAGCTGCATTGAGATTGGGGTTGGTATTCCCTTTTGTCGCGACTAATTCTCACGAACTTTCCCCTGGTGCAGGTTGTGGATTAGAAAAACCCACATTTTGAGAATTACTTCTTTTAAATTTGTTTGGGCTAGACTCAACCCATTGGGGCTGATCAATTTTAGTGATTCCATCTGAAAATACCTTGCCCAATGGTCCAATCCCTTCCTCCTCCCTGGCTTGGTTTTTTTTTTCTTTCAATTTTTAGAGAGAGCTTAATCAAATCTGAAAATCGAATCGTGGGAAACATCAATAACTCCTCTCTGATACTAGCCTTGACCCCATTCAACCATGCCTCTTTCCAAAGATCTTCATCTTTATAGCGTAGCATTCACACCTTACGTTCAAATTCTATGCGGAATTCAGCAATTGTACCTGTTTGACGCAAAGTGTACAAGGTCATATTAGCATTACCCCTGTTCCATGTTCTTCTTTCGTTTCTGCCATCTGACGCTTCTAAATCTGGGCTTGCATGTCGTGAAAGGTGTTGCTTAGATCTGCTTAGTTCATTCATCCATTCCATATTTTGTGCCATGCTATCAAGACGCCGTATGATCTCCGCTTGTTGCGCATTGTTTTTGCCCAGCCTCCGCATCACCTCAGATTGCTGCTCTTCATTTCGTTGCAGTTGCTCCTCAATAATCTCTATCTGATTCTTCATATTCCTTGCAGTCATCATCCTCAGAGCTCCCGGATGGGAGTTCTGATACCAATTGATAGAACCCTTCCAAGTCCAAACAATAACAGAGAAATTGGGAAATAAATGCTGGAATCTTGTATTTCAATGACAGAAAATTACAAGATATGGTTCAGGCTTGAAAGAAACAGAATTATAGTGATGAAAGAGTCTACAATTACTTGCAAAACTGTAAAGCAGAAAAGGGAAAATTACAGTAAAAAGATAGTGTAGAGCAATTAGAGAGGCTCTACTCTCTCCCAAGTCCCAAGTCCAAGCAATATCCAAGATGTCATTCTCCCATCCCTCCACTACTTATTTAGCTTTTCCCTCCATTTCTTCCTAACCATTTTCTGTTTTAGTCACACCTAACAACTCATTTGCTGACTCATCCAAATTGCTTTCCCTAAATGCCCTTAAAGGTAGTATCGTATCAATGGAATACTTTTGTTTGCCTTTGCCATCAGGACTATATGCTGAGATAGTGTTAGTTTTCATCATATACTTAAAAAACCATTAAATAAGCTGTGTCTCAATATGCAGAGCATGGTGAAGGACTTCAAGTTCTCCATTACGAAGTTGGACAAAAGTATGAGCCTCACTATGACTACTTTATGGATGAGTTTAACACTAAGAATGGGGGTCAGCGTATAGCAACAGTACTGATGTACCTGTAAGTGACTTTAATTGCCTCTTATTTATTGTTTACTTCAAATTGTGTTCTAGATGAAGATAGAGGGTCATGCTGTGTACTTTTTGTATTTTAATGATACAGTACAGATGTTGAAGAAGGGGGTGAGACAGTGTTCCCAGCTGCCAAGGGAAATTTTAGCTCTGTGCCTTGGTGGAATGAGCTTTCTGATTGTGGGAAAAAAGGACTTTCAATTAAGCCAAAGAGGGGTGATGCTTTACTTTTCTGGAGCATGAAGCCTGATGCAACTTTAGATCCATCGAGTTTGCATGGTTAGTTTCTCTTTCATGATCATTATTATTATGACTGAGCTGCTTGTTGTGTTAACAAGCTTTCACTTTTAGCGAAGATAAATTAACAAGATTATCTGTTTTCGTGATAAATTTCAGGTGGTTGTCCAGTGATTAAGGGTAATAAGTGGTCAAGTACCAAATGGATTCGTGTCAATGAATACAAAGCTTAAATATGCATGACTATAGGTAATTGTTACCCCCTTTTGTAGTACTGACATAAATATAGGTATACAGTTAAGGCTAGACAATAGTATCTCTTTGGCAATGTTTTACATAATACCGAGTGCCTAGGGGGGAGATCTTTTTTTTGCTTCTTTTCTCCTTATAAGCAGAAACTAGGCCATACAGGTTTTTACAAAAGCTCTTATAATAAAGAGTTTTTTTTTTAATAATGAAGAAAAAAGTCAAAAGCCAAAAACTCCTACGAGGAGATTTTTTCAAGTGTTATCAATTTTTTTTTTTTTTTTTTTTTAAAATGAATAGCTTTTTTTGAAATGAAGAGCTTTTAAGCTAAAAGTTTTCTATAATCATCAAACAGCTTTTAGTTTTATTTTTAAACCTATTTTTTTTAGTTTTAGTTTAAAAGTAGGTTTTAGCTTAAAAAGAGATGCCAAACAGGCTATGAGTCTGAGCTTTTGCATGCATTTTCATATAAAAAGATATTGTAAGTCAAATATCTTCTCAAATTTCATGATTTCTTTTGCACCATCATATTTATTAAGGGTGAGCCTTGCTACAGCGGTAAGGTTGCTCCTTTGGGATCGGAAGGTCACAGATTTGAGTTTGGGAAACAGTTTCTTAGATAAAATGCAAGGGTAAGATTGTATATAATTGACTCTCACCCCTACTCTCGTAAAGTGAAGAAGCCTTGTGTACCGGGGTTTGTCCTTTTTATCATGTATATTAAGTTCTACTGTTGGGGGATTCAAGTGGACAAAATATAGTGTGGAGAGTTGGTTTAGAATCTTTTGCAATCTATACAATTCTTCTGGATTAAAACTGATAGAACTGGAAACTGATGTTTGTTTACTTCATATTCTACTTACAAAATGGGTCACAGATTTGAGTTTGGGAAACAGTTTCTTAGATAAAATGCAAAGGTAAGATTGTATATAATTGACTCTCACCCCTACTCTCGTAAAGTGAAGAAGCCTTGTGTACCGGGGTTTGTCCTTTTTATCATGTATATTAAGTTCTACTGTTGGGGGATTCAAGTGGACAAAATATAGTGTGGAGAGTTGGTTTAGAATCTTTTGCAATCTATACAATTCTTCAGGATTAAAACCGATAGAACTGGAAACTGATGTTTGTTTACTTCATATTCTACTTACAAAATGTATTTCTAGCCAATCATTATTCTGAGCTGTGGCTTTTTGTTTAATGAATTTAATATGATAGTTGTTTTTATTCACCTAAAAGGACAAGCTTCGATCTATGATAAACCTGTTTCATGGCAACCAAAAGGTCATACTTTAAATTCAAGAAACAGTCTCTTTGCAAACATGTAAGGATCTGTACCAGGATTTTTCTCACTTCTACCCTCACCAGTTGAGGTTTCATGGGAAGTGCTTATTTTTAGTTGTTGCTATATTCCTCTCATGTTGATTTACTTCTTTTTCAGGCTTCTATAATTCGTCATGCCAATATTGTACCAAATGATAATTGGAGCTGAAACATCGCATGATAATGCTTTCAGGGCTGGAAGGAAATGTTGTTTACAGCAATTGTGGCTTTCTGTAATTTTGGATGTTCTACAATACTTAAACTAATTTTATTTTTTCCTACCCTTTTCACCTATACAAATATTGATTTTTTTTTTAATTTTTTTTTTTTTTATATTTGTGAATTTGAATTAGGGGGGCTAAAAAAAATGTACGAGACTAATAGATGGAATGAGTATACTACCGGCTTTTCACGCAGAGTATAATTTAATTTTTAATCTTTGTAAATCTGCTTGTGTTATTAAAGATGCAAAGTATCAAGAGACAAAAGGAACATTGAATAAATTTGTGCGTTAAAATAGCACAGCAAAGATTATATTATGGGTTTTATTTGTATCAAGTAACAGGACCAATTACTTTTTTTCTTGCTGATAGAGTGAGATATGGGTTCCACGCAAGAGAAAAATAAAGAAAACAGAAAACACTGCTTTCGATGGGAGAGCGGGAAAAAAAACATGTTTACAGTAACATGACAATTGATTTTCCCTTATATTATATATAAAACTATTGTGTATATATAATCTGAAATATATGATGTGAGACTAAGTCTCTTATACTACTTCTATTATATACATCATTTTCCCTCAAGCTAAAGCGTATAAATTATAAGCACCAAGCTTGTTGCATGTATACTTTATTCAAAAACTTTGTTAATAGATCTGCTAATTGATTATTATAGGGTACAAAATTGATCATAATTTTACCAAAAAGGACCTTTTCTCGAACAAAGTGACAATATATCTTGATATCTTGGTTTTTTCATGAAATACTGAATTGGAAGAAATATATAGTGTTGCTTGGTTATTACAAATTAGAGTTGTTGGTCCAGTGTCTCCAAAATTGAGCTCTCTAAGAAGTTGCTTTAGCCAAATGAATTCGCAAGTAGTAGTAGCCATGGGGTGATACTCTACTGCAACACTTAATCTAGTAACTACAATATGCTTTTTACTTTTTCAGGAAACCAATTTGTCTCCAACGAAGACATAATATCCAATAGTAGATCTCCTATCAATAGGACAACCAGCCCAATCAACATCAGAGTATCTGATAACTTAACATGACATTTATCTTCATATTTAAGGCCTTTTCCTGAAGATGCCTTGATATATTTGATGATAAGAATGATGACATTCCAGTGTTCTTGACATAGAGAATTAAGAAACTGACTTACCACACTAACTGCGAATAAAATGTTAGGCCGAATGACTGTGAGGTAGGTAGTTCAGTTTTCAAAGCAATCTTCTATACCTTTCAGGATCTAAAAAAGGACCCCCCTGATTCAATAGAAGCTTAACATTTGGATCCATATGGGTATCAACAGACTTATAATTCAACAAAGCAGTCTCTTCAATAATATCCATAGCATATTTCCTTTGAGATATCAAAATTCCATCTTTAGATTGGACGACCTCGATTCCCAAGAAATATCAAAGTTTCCCAAGATCCTTGGTATAAAAATGATGACATAAATGTTGCTTCAACTGAGTAATCCCATGAGTATCACTACCTGTGATGACACTATCATCAACATACACCACCAAGTAGATAGATTCAGAAGCTGAATGAAGATAAAAGAAGGAATGATCAGCCTTACTTCGAGTCATACCAAATTGTTGAACAATAGTGTTAAATATGTCAAACCAAGCTCGTGGAGATTGCTTGAGACCATATAGAGATTTGCAGAGATGACAAACAAGACCCGACTCCTCCTGAACAACAAACCCAAGAGGTTGCTCCATATAAAATTCCTCCATAAGATCATGAAGAAAAGTATTCTTAATATCAAGTTGGTAAAGAGGCTAGTGACGGATAGCAGCCATAGCAATGAAGAGGAAGACATAAGACATCTTTGCCACAGGGAAAAAAAATCACCATAATATAGTCCAAATACCCAAGTAAATCCCTTTGTCACGAAGCGGGCTTTAAGACAACCCACTTTACTATCAGGACCAACCTTTATAGCATAAATCCATCAACAACCAACTATAGACTTTCCAGATGGAAGAGGAACCAGATCTCATGTGCCATTATGCTGAAGAGCACACATCTCATCAATAATAGCCTATCTCCATTTGGAATGGGAAAAAACTTCACCTGTAGTCTTATGAATAGACACAGAAGACAAAAAAGAAAGACATGCAAAATATGATGGAGAAAGATGATGCTAACTAACATTAACTAAATACTTGGCTAGAGGGGTGCGTATCACGGGTACCTTTACGGAGAGCAATGAGAAGGTCACTGGACGAAGGTGGGACCGAAGCCGAGGGATGAGATGTAAAGAAAAGAATGGCTAAACACAAACATAAAGGGGGTGAATTATGTGTTACTTCTTTTTCAAGAAACAATGAATTTCAACACCCCTTTTCAATAAAATATACAAGAACGAATTCAAACAGAAAACTAACAATCCCTAATCCAAATATAGATTCAAAACATCATTTATAACATACAATTTGAGTTATATGCACCAGAAATTAAAAGGATGGGGAAAAGAGAAGAAAACACCAAATTTATCCTGGTTCACTCTCAAACCACGACAAAGCTACAACCAAACTGAAGTCGATCATTCCACTATATTCAAGTTTCCAACCGGTGCCTGAAAAATTAATTTACAACTGGAATTTTACAATTCTTATGATCTCCTTAGACCACATGTTGGGCGTGTGAACTTGTTGGTTGCTTAAAATATTATGATGAAGGACGTTCCTTTACTTTAGTTCATCAAGAGAAAACACTTTCGTTCTCTTGACTTCAACCTAAGTGCGCAAATGCACGCATCAAGTAATAAATAGGACTATTAATGCCCAGATTATCATTCCTACAAGGATAGTACTCTAATTAATGCCTTAAACTATTTTAAAAAGAATGAAAATGAAAAGAAAAGTTAGTAATTGACCTATTTGGTCAAACGTTCTCTACTGTCTTGACAACGTTCCTCAAGAACAGTAGGTTCAATCCGACAGCAAACAGCTCTTCGCTTCGTTATGTATGATATCATTCTTGTTGAGAGAAGGGACAACAATATTCATGGGAGAATGATTGATACAAGATTGAACAAAAAAAAAAAACAATAAAAACAATAATAACAATATTTAAGAGACAACAATATGTAGTGATAAAAACAGTTTTTAACAGAAGGAACGAATCCACTGTTCTATTCTTAAATAGCTATATTCTCCACTCAAGCCTTAACATTTTTGGCTTTGATCAGGTCTTTTCACTGCAAACTCTTATTCCTCAGCTCATGGACTAAATGGCTCACAAGTTTATATATTTCTATGGCTCCCTTGACTCCAACATTTACTTAGCACGGGACTTTAGTGAACGAGGTGGTCCCTTATTCCTAAGGCAACCAGCAGTGTTGTTTTCACAACACTGCCTTCCCCCTCTGGTTAAGCTATCTGAAATCTCTTCCTTGTGGAAGTTCCTTTCTCAGTATGTGTTCAATTTCCATTGATACACAATGAATATAGCTCACTTAACTAGAGAAATACGAAAGCTTCAGTACAAGAGTTTTGAAAATAGTTCTTTAAGAACTTCACAGTTTTTTTGATCCACAGATAGCTTAGCCCATAGTTACTACTTTAAACATAATTATTTCAAACTGAAATCCCATAGACCCGAGATTCAGTTCAGAGATAACGAGTGGAAAAGAAGAGAAATAACGCGGTAATTTAATTAGAAACAAATTAGGTTACAATAAAATAAAAAGTGGAGAAGTATGGTTGTTGCTTGTGAGGAGTATTAAGTGGGTGATACAGAATAGAGAAGAAGTTGTTGTCACTTAACTAATGCTAAAACTATACAACTGAAAACGTAAAAGTACAAAATAAACTAAGTGATCTCTTCTTAAGGAATTTAATGATCTTCTTCGTGATTTCCCTGGAGTTGTTTTCTTGACTGCATGAACGGGGCGGCGTGAACAGTGCTCAGAGGGACGCAAGTTGCTTGGATGAGACACTTATTGTTGAGATTTTCCTTTTCTTCTGAAGTCCCTCATGCCTTGCTTTGGCCAATAGGAACTCTTTATTCCCTGCCGTGCACGTTTCTTCCCACTTGAGTGTTGTACCTCTTATGCTTTATGGAAGCTTCTTTTCAATGTTACTTGCAAAGTGTATAGATGGATAGAGTTAGTGGAGCAGGTGTATTTAATGTTCCCATTCTGTTCCCCTTTTTCTATATTTTCTAAAGGATTACGTCATCATCTGTTCCCCACTGTGTTTTTGTCATAAAGATATAAAACATGTTTTTTTAGTGCTGAAGTTGCTCATCAGATGAGGGAACGAATGGTATTTTGCCATCAAAATGGGCTTAGATGGGAACAAATTTTTGTCCCATCAAACACCCTAAAACTAAACTGTTGGTTGTCTTCAAACAACTCCGAAATAGTGGCTTAGGCTACTCATTTTCAAAGAAAAGCTCAACTTCATAAACTTAACCAATGAATAATCATGATCTTTTCAAAGAATGAACTACTTTCCATAGATGACAAGTAGAAAGAATTTGTTCCAAGGTAAGTGAAGGTTGCTGATCTTCTGTCTCACTAACACTCAGGGCTTGGTGTTTCTCTGTCCATTCCTGGATGTGATTCTTCAAACTTGCTTTTCTGGTGCTTTCCTAAGAAGTTCCATTTCAAAGGATCTTTGCTGAGGATAGTTGTGGTGAGGTTTAGACTGGAGTGAGCTTAGGTCTTGGGTCAAGGAACATTTTACTTTTCTGTTTGAGCTTTGGACTTTTCTGTTTGGGGAACACCTCGTCTTTGTCTTTGTACGATTTCTTCCTTTGAAGGAGTCTTGTCTGGTATTTTCTTCTGAATTCTTTTGAATGGATGTTCCCATTTTCTTTGATTTCTTTCTTCTTGTCCTGTTTGCTCAGGTTGCTGTTGTTTCTTGACCTTTTCAGTGGACCTGGTGGTATTTAGGAATGTGTATGGTTGTGTGTATGGAATGAAAATGTGTATTTGATTGTGGTGAGGTGAGTGTTTGATGGTAGATCCTTGTCTGTGGAGTTCACCTTTCCTTCTGCAGTACTTACAGCATCAAAGCAAGTTCAGAAGTTTCATTGTGGTTACACCTTAGGAACGCTCTCATGAGTAAGTGTTTGGCATTTTTCGTTCCTCACCAGTTTTAGTTCACACAGATCAGCATCCTTCAAAAATCTGAAGATTAAATTCACTTCTCTTTCCCTACTTCTAGCATTCAGAATAAGAATAAGAATAACTACTCATTGAATTTATGTTTCATGCCATTGGTCATCTAAATTTTTACAGCTGTAATACTATAACTGAAATGTGTGTTCCAAACAGTGAATCAAAAAGAAATTTTTCTATTCAAAAAGGTGAAATGTACACTAAGGAACGAAAAAGGAAACAATTGGAAATTTGCACGAAAGAAATAAATAACAGAAAACAAAATAAAATAGGAGGGTCTTTCTCCTTTCAACGTGGACGCCTTTTGTCCAGAGATGAGTTCTTCTTAGCATCCATTTCCTCCTGTGTGGGTGGCCTCCTCCTTAGCTGATCTCTTAATCTTCTTACTTCAGCTTCAGGGAGCCATTTTTCAGCATCCTTCAGTAGATCGCTGATCACAGCAGTGAGGTGTTCAATGGTGACCCTCATCATTATCCTGCCATTGTGGATATGCACTATCTGCCCTTCAACATCCAGCACTCGATTCTCCAGTTGGTAGATTCTCTCCTCCATGTACGTTCTAAAGGCCTTGAGAGCTTCTTTGGTTTCTTTTCGTTCCTAGTATTTTGGTTGAGAAGACGTCTAAGCTATAATTCAGCTCTGGTATTGTGCATGGAGTGAGCATGTTTCCAGGAGTCAGATGCATTTCTAATTTCGTTTCTGACAGCTTGTAAGGTTGGTGCAGAAGGTGCAACACTGATGCTTTTGATGCTGGCTTGGATGGTGCTGAGGAGTTGCTCTCTATCTGCCTTCTGTTGTTCATGGAATTTGGTGAAGGCAGATGAGAGTTGTTCCAATCCGTTCCTCGGAGCCTTCAGCTCTTCAGTAGTGTTGGTCATATCCAGCTGAGGAACGAATGGTTCTTCAGGTAGCAGCTTCTCCATTTTCTTCCCCATCATTTCAAAAATTTCAACAATCCCTATTTGGGATTTTCTCCTTGATGCAAGGGGGATTACTGGAATGGGGGAGACTAGCTTCTTCTTTTTCTTCTGGTTGTTGTTTTGAGAACCAGAAGCTAGAGGTTTCTCAAGCGCTTGCCTGATCACCACCTCCTTTGTTTTTGAGGTAGATGGAGCTGCTGTAGTTTGTTCCTCCATCAGTGGAGGAACTTCCAATCCCTTTTCTTCTGCTAGAGCCCTAGCAAGGGCCTCGTCCCCAGATGTATCAGGACGGTTAATGGGATAAGAGAGGGGTCCTCCCAGACTGATTTGTCTGGGAACAGATGACTTTTTCTTTTTAGGGGGTTCAACAAGAATCCCCTTTCCTTTGTCAGTCTTTTTATGTGGCTGAGCCTCTTGCTCAGCCACTTGTTCTTTTGCAGCAGGTGCTGCTTCTGTTTCTTTAATCCCCTCTCCTTGTTGTTGTCTAGGAGAGGGTTGTTGTGGTTTTGGTGGTGGTGAACAATGAGCAGGTGATGTGTAAGAACTCGCACCGCTAATTAAGGTAATTAATTAGATAATTATGAGATTAATGAGATAATTCCATAATTGACCCTAATAATTATGATAAGGCTTGTATAATTATAGAAAGTGAGTAATAATGTTGAAAGTCGCTTTTCTGACGAAAAGTGCAGATACCGGTTCTGCTACTCAGTATAAATGTGTATTGATGAAGTATCCCGAAAAATTGTAATAAGTGCATAAATATTCCTAGAATAATACGTAGGACTGTGATTTCAAGTTTCAAGTTAAAATAATGAGAACTGGTGCCAGAACTGATACTGGCTATGGAAAAGCGCGTACCGGAAAGATGCTGCGAAAATTAATATAAAAATATGACAAATCTTATAAAATTGAGTAGATTCAGAATCCTAAGTTTGGGATTAAAATGCTAAGTGTAACTATTAATGCTAATATTGTGTGGTTAGTGTTAAGTGGACTATATATAATCACTTGCACACAACCCTAGACTGATACTCAGCCATTCTATGCGTGGGTTGTGTGTGCGTAGCTGCTGCCTCCTTCCCTTTTCACTGTTCCATTTAGTTTTCTTCACAAAATCCTTCAAGACACCATTTTTATGAGAGTTAATACACCTTGAACCTTGTAAACACTGAGTAGTTGGCTTTAAGGGTGAGTAGATAACCTCACTCTGAGTTTTTGGTCACTGGTTGGTGGGGTTTAAGGGTTGTTTTCTGAGTTTTGGTGTGAGAGGTCATCTTCTTGGCATTTTGAGCTTCATGGCGCCATTTGGATGGTGAAAGGTCCAAGCTTTTGGTTTAAATTCGTGGCCTTGTGAAGTCAGAACCTTGGTGTTGTGTTGAAGGCTTCCTTTCTGTTTCATTTTCGGAGTTTGGAGCTCTTGAGGTGAGCCATGATCACCTCTTTGTCATTTTGGAGTTTTAAGCTTGTTTAATCGGTTAATAAGTGAAACTTTAACCATTTGAGTAAAGAAGGTGTTTCTGAGTTCATAACATGTTGGTGTTCATCTGTTTAGGGAGTCATTGGACTTCCAATCGCGTTTGGACCCTTAAAAATGGGATTATGCAGATCACTGTTCGTATTTATGCATTCTGGTGAAGAAGTATTCGAATACTTTTCGAGTGGTACTCGAATACTTGTTCACTAGTAGTCGAATACTCCTTGCAGGAGTATTGTGATACTTTTCTGAGAAGAAAAGTATTCGGATACCTTTGAAGAAGTATTCGAATACTGGAAAGTATTCGAATACAGTAAGGTTTGGTATTCGGATACTGTGGTATTCGGATACTGGTGGGTAAAGTATTCGGATACTTGGTAGTATTCGAATACTTAAATGAAAGTAATCGAATACTTTCTGGAGCACTGAAGTATTCGAATACTACTCGTGGAGTATTCGAATACTTCCTGCAGAAACAACATGTAATGAGTACGAAAGACTTAATCACTTAATGGAATCTGAGCTATGATAATTGATGATTAATTATGGTATGGGCAGATTGTGATTGTGTTGTTTGTGGGCCTTGAGCTTGTGTGGACTCTTGGCATTGGATAGTTAGCTTGCAAGGTAAGCTTTTGTGTCCTCGGTTTAGCCATTGTGTGGTTCCACCATACCCCATGGGGAAATGGTTTATATGCATGATGTGTTACATGCTTTGACATTTGAAATATTGTTGAGCTTTAGTGTAATGGCTTATAATATGCATGTGTTGTTCCACTTTGACGGTAAGCCTGTTTATGTAGCGTCATACAAGATGGTGAGACTGTGGTGGATGCAAGTAGCGTCTTGCACTATTTGTGGGTAATAGACGTATATAAATCCTGCATTTCTCTGGCCAGTAGAATAGTATTGACACACATGACATGATTATCTGCTGCATTGCGCTGTTTTAGAAATGATATTGATGAACTACTTTTGGAACTTATATTGCATATGTAAGTGAGCTTGGGGTGGAAGATCCTTGAGGACCCCTTGTCTTACTGAGATTTCTTGTTTAGAGATCTCACCCCATGTTTGGGGACGTTTATTTCAGGTTCAGGTAATTTGGGGGCTGATGCCTCTAGCGGCAGGAGGCCAGAGCTTAGCTGATTATGATATTATATGCTGACATGTATGGATGCTGGATTTGGATGCTGTTTATGTTTTTCGCCTTTATATTATTATGTTGTTGTTGTTGAGACTTATGTTGGGCTTTTTGCCTTATTTGGGTGAGCATGGGTTTTGTCCATGCCACTTTGATGTTAGTACTTTTGAGTTGAGTTGTATAAACTATCAGGGTTGTCCAGTCTACTACGTGTTGTAGTTCCGTGACTAGATACTTATATCTGTTATTTTAATTAATAAGGTATTTCAGTTAGCGGTCTTTTACAATTTACTTACATGAAATGTTTTATTAAATGATTAAGTAAGCAAGTTGGTAATGATAATGACGTTATAATTGAAAAGAAAAAGATATTCCGCATTTTTAATTAAGCGCAACTTAATACGATGATGTGATAACATTACCGGATATATACGATGTGTTACATGATGCTGGAGGGGACGAAACGTCAGAAGATTCAGATGTTGCAGAGCTACTTGGGGACTTCTCCCTTGTAGCTGGTTGAGGTCTTGATGTTCCTCCTTTCTTCAGCCTTTTTGAGATAGGCTCATTGTCTTCATTGTCCTCCTCTTTATCAGAGAGGGAGATAGGTTTATCAGAGGTAGCCCCCTCTGGCCTTTTGGTGCTGCTGAAGGATCTCTTCAGCCTCTAACTGGAACGTTTCCCCTTTCTTGGGGGTGCTTTGGCAAGAGATTTCTTCTTGCCCTGCTTGCTTTCAGTAGAAACAAGGGCTTCTTTCTTTACCTTTGTAGGAGGGGGAATGGGTTTTCTTGCCTGGGTGTGGGAGGAAGTGGTTTTCTTTTGTGGGGCGTCAGTGCCCTCTTCTTCATCCAACTCATCAACGTCACGTCTGACGTTGTAACCCTCAGGGAATGGAATGTTTGATTCAATGTAGGTGCTTCTCAGACCATTCCATGTTTTGAAATCGATGACAGACCCTACCACTAAGTCTTCATCGTCAAAAGTCTTAACTTCAGTCCTTAGAAAGAGCCTTGTAATCAGGCAGGGAAGGCAGACAGTGGTTTTCCTGATCTCCTTCTTCAGACTGCCATGTATGAGAGGTACTGCATCAATGGGGATATTCTTCATTGAAAGAAAATGGCCTTGAAGGCCGATGACATGTGAGGATGAAAACAAAAAATTTTCAAAGCGGAATCACACATGCTAATCAAGATACATGCTTTAAGACAATATGATGTACCTTGTTCGTGATTCAAAACTCCAAGATAATCAGTGTTAGGTTTGAAGGTTCAAACCCTCTAACGTTGATCCACACCACCCTACGTCAAGATGCAAGAACCCTTCTTGAAAAGCCACCAAACGAACACCACAAGGAAGGCACTTTAGGCGTCCCAATAGGAGAAGAAGGAGGCAAGGTTAATGTATTTAGATGAGTGAATTTTTCAGCATGAAAAACTCACAAAGTGGCACATGAATTCTATGAGAAAAGGCTAGGTAATTTTCGAAAAACCCTAAAGAGAACCTCCAAAAGGAAGCACACTTGGAGATGAGAGAATGATTGAATTGAACAAATTTTTCTCCCAAAAATCTGACCTATGTAGCGCCCAATGGTGGAGGAATAAGTGGAGTTGTTGCAATTCAACTCTAGCCGACAACCTCCTATCATATCCCCATGAGACTAAGTCTATACCTAGTCAAAAATCTGACTTAATAACCATCATATGGCTAGCCATATGGTGCACCCTTATTCAGCCCAAAAAGAGTGCAAATACATTGAGTAGTTGCATTCAAATTTGAACCAACTCACTCACTTGTTCTCTCAACCAACCAAATCTGATTGGAGCTTATTTTGTTGATCATATGACCATTATAAGACCCCAAAATCAGCGCCCCAAATCAGCCTTGGATGATGCCCAAAGATTTCCTCTTGATACATAGGATTTGTTCCAACAAGATCTTATCTTATCCTTTTGTTATGAAACAATTTTTCATAGCCAATTCAAATTCGAATTCAAACGTTCAAACATTTAAATTCAAAATTCAAATTCAAAATTCAAATTCAAAATTTAAATATTTGATAATTAATTTAACTAATTAAATTAATTAATAATGTCTTGGACCATCCAAGCCTATTATATGTACCATGCGCCCTTTCCCTCTTAGGTGGACTTCCAAACTTCTTCTTGGGCTAACAACCTTTATTAGGCCCAATACCTTTAATGATATATTCGTTAAGACAATAAGGTGTTAGTGTGTGACCCATTATGCCCAACATAGCCACTGACATAAATGGGCTTGGGCCCAACAAGCCCTCAACCCATTTAATGACAACACAGAGCACTAGCAATGCTTTGTTGCCCCAGAGCTAGTTAGGCTAATGACATGATCATCCTATTACATATATTTGGTTACCGTATGTATTTCCTTTCGTCTCGATTACCTTCCCTTTAAACCTAGGGTGAGGAAATGTATCAACCCTTGAGGTTTAGGGTAAGCTTTAATTCGAAATAGGGAATCTTCAATTTACTGACTCTAAAAACAGATCATCTCATGATCTCTTTTACTATGCATAGATTCCCGAGTCCTGTAAATGTCATCCCGATTTCTCCGGTTTACAATAACCTAATCCCTTACAGAGATTTGACGAATTCCTTCAGCTTATCACCCTAGGCCTGTGCTGTTTTAGGACATGCCCAAAAGTATACCTATGAGTCTCCATGTTTCAGAGCTAGTTGTGTTCATCGAATGATCTACCTGTTATACCTATTTGATTATCGTGTGAATTGTCCTTTTCGTCTCGGTTATCCATCCCATTGACCTAGGTCAAGGAAAACGTATCAACCCCTGCGGTCTAGGGTTAGCTTTTGGCGAAACAGGGAATCTTCATTTACGGACTCTAAAGAGCGGGCCATCTCATGACTCCTTTACTATGCATAGATTCCCGAGTCCCATAAATGTCATCCCGATTTCAGCGGTTTACGGATGACCTAATCTCTCACAGAGATTGACGAATTCCTTTAGCTTGTCACACTAGCCCTGAGTCCTTAGGGCATGCCCAAGAGAATACATATGAGTCTCCATTTTTCAGGAAGCCAATATATACAATCAAAGCAAGCCTTCCAGAGCACAGGTCTATATGACAACGTCAGGTCTAAGGAAAGACACATCCAAATAATAAGAGACATTACCTATTGATACTATCTGTGAGATTTCCTTGTACTGTCTCTTTGTGGGTCAGTTGTAAGACTTCCATTCTTGGCTGTTATTGGTCAGTTTGTAAGTTGCCTTTGTAGGCCATGAACATAAAAGAAGGAAAAATTAATTTTTTTATGCGGAAGAAGAAACCTTTGCCCACCCTCAATCATGTTTAACCCATGAATCATGCCGTAGACATGTAAGGGTTTAAAGTAGATACCTTTATTCGGATTATTATTCCTGATCAAATGCGTTCTTGATCAATTCTTCAGACTTGAAGAACACAAGTCCTCCGATGGAAATCCACACCACCTTGTTGTCTTGTAAGAGAAGAATACTTCTTTGACTTCCCAATCTCCTTCAATGGAGGTTGCTAGACTCAAGAGAAGAATAGAGATTGGGTAGTGCCTTTGGTTATTCTAAGACAGAGATAGCTGCCACACTGATGTGTGTGTTGGCTAAGGTTTCAGTGGAGAAAATTAGAGATGAAGAAGAGATACAAAACAAAGGAAGAAGATGGGCTATTTATAGATGTGGCGACTCATTAACCTAAGCGCCTTCATCAAATCTCAATCTTATTGGGTAATTTCCTTAATTTTATCCAATCAATCCGATTGATTGGTTTCCCCAATTTCAGCAATTAATTTAATTAATTGGTTTCCTTAATTTTACCCAATCAATCCAATTGATTGCTTTCCCAAATTTTAGCCAATTAATCTAATTATTTGGTTTTCTTAATTTTGGTTAATCAATCCAATTGATTTATTTTCCTTATTTCAGCCAATTAGTTTAATTAATTGATTTCCTTTAATTTTGGTCAATCAATCCAATTGATTTGTTTCCCCAATTTCAACCAATTAATTTAATTAATTAGTTTCCTTAATTTTGATCAATCATTCCAATGGATTTGTTTCCAATCAATCTAATTGATTGGTTTCCTTTATTTTGGTCAATCAATCCAATTGATTTGTTTCCAGTCAATCTAATTGATTGGTTTCCTTTATTTTCTCCATCTTCAATAAATCTAATTTAATGACTATATTTAAATTCATATTTCAGATTTGAAATTCAAAATTAGAATTTAAATTAATTTTATTTAAATTTAAATTTCAAATTCGAAATTAGAATTCAAATTAATTTTATTAATTTAACATTTAAATTAATTAGGTTACATCATGGATCAAGTCCAACTTGACCCATGATGCCACCTACTCTCTCTTGGCCCAATATGTGGGCTTTTGCAACTTAGGCCCATTATACCTTATTGGGCCCAAAATACATATGCTAGAATTCAAGACAACTTAAGGTGTTTGTGTGCGACCCATCAGGCCCAACATAGCCACTGACAGAAATGAGCTTGGGCACATTAGGCCCAATCCATCTAATGACAACACAGAGCACTAACAATGCTTTGTTGTCCCAGAGCTAGTTGAGTTCATCGAATGATCTACCTGTTATACCTATTTGGTTACCGTGTGAATTGTGCTTTTCGTCTCGGTTATCCATCCCATTGACCTAGGTCAAGGAAAACGTATCAACCCCTGCGGCCTAGGGTTAGCTTTTGGCGAAACAGGGAATCTTCATTTACGGACTCTAAAGAGCGGGCCATCTCATGACTCCTTTACAATGCATAGATTCCCGAGTCCCATAAATGTCATCCCGATTTCAGCGGTTTACGGATAACCTAATCTCTAACAGAGATTGACGAATTCCTTTAGCTTGTCACACTAGCCCTGAGTCCTTAGGGCATGCCCAAGAGAATACATACGAGTCTCCATTTTTCAGGCAGCCAATATATACAATCAAAGCAAGCCTTCCAGAGCACAGGTCTATATGACAACGTCAGGTCTAAGGAAAGACACACCCAAATAATAAGAGATATTACCTATTGATACTATCTGTGATATTTCCTTGTAGTGTCTCTTTGTGGGTCAGGGTTAAGACTTCCATTCTTGGCTGTTCTTGGTCAGTTTGTAAGTTACCTTTATAGGCCATGAACATAAAAGAGGGAAAAATTAAATTTTTTATGCGGAAGAAGAAACCTTTGCCCACCCTCAATCATGTTTAACCCATGAATCATGCAATAGATATGTTAGGGTTTAAAGTAGATACCTTTATTCGGATTATTATTCCTGATCAAATGCGTTCTTGATCAATTCTTCAGACTTGAAGAACACAAGTCCTCCCATGGAAATCCACACCACCTTGTTGTCTTGTAAAAGAAGAATACTTCTTCGAATGCCCAATCTCTTTCAATGGAGGTTGCTAGACTCAAGAGAAGAATAGAGATTAGGTAGTGCATTTGGTTATTCTAAGAGAGAGATATCCGCCATACTGATGTGTGTGTTGGCTAAGGTTTCAGTGGAGAAAATTAGAGATGAAGAAGAGATACCAAACTAAGGAAGAAGATGGGCTATTTATAGATGTGGCGACTCATTAACCTAAGCGCCCTCATCAAATCTCAATCTTATTGGGTAATTTCCTTAATTTTATCCAATCAATCCGATTTATTGGTTTCCCCAATTTCGACAATTAATTTAATTAATTAGTTTCCTTAATTTTATCAAATCAATCCAATTGATTGCTTTCCCAAATTTCAGCCAATTAATCAAATTAATTGGTTTTCTTAATTTTGGTCAATCAATCCAATTGATTTGTTTCCCTTATTTCAGCCAATTAGTTTAATTAATTGATTTCCTTTAATTTTGGTCAATCAATCCAATTGATTTGTTTCCCTAATTTCAACCAATTAATTTAATTAATTGGTTTCCTTAATTTTGATCAATCAATCCAATGGATTTGTTTCCAATCAATCTAATTGATTGTTTTCCTTTATTTTGGTCAATCAATCCAATTGATTTGTTTCCAGTCAATCTAATTGATTGGTTTCCTTTATTTTCTCCATCTTCAATAAATCTAATTAAATGACTATATTTAAATTCCAATTTCAGATTCGAAATTCAAAATTAGAATTTAAATTAATTTTATTTAAATTCAAATTTCAAATTCGAAATTAGAATTTAAATTAATTTTATTAATTTAACATTTAAATTAATTAGGTTACATCATGGATCAAGTCCAACTTGACCCATCATGCCACCTACTCTCTCTTGGCCTAATATGTGGGCTTTTCCAACTTAGGCTCATTATGCCTTATTGGGCCCAAAATACATATGCTAGAATTCAAGACAACTTAAGGTGTTTGTGTGCGACCCATCAGGCCCAACATAGCCACTGACAGAAATGAGCTTGGGCACATTAGGCCCAATCCATCTAATGACAACACAGAGCACTAGCAATGCTTTGTTGTCCCAGAGCTAGTTGAGTTCATCGAATGATCTACCTGTTATACCTATTTGGTTACCATGTGAATTGTCCTTTTCGTCTCGGTTATCCATCCCTTTGACCTAGGTCAAGGAAAACGTATCAACGCCTGCAGTCTAGGGTTAGTTTTTGCCGAAACAGGGAATCTTCATTTACGGACTCTAAAGAGTGGGCCATCTCATGACTCCTTTACAATGCAAAGATTCCCGAGTCCCATAAATGACATCCCGATTTCAGCGGTTTACGGATAACCTAATCTCTCACAGAGATTGAAGAATTCCTTTAGCTTGTCACACTAGCCCTGAGTCCTGAGGGCATGCCCAAGAGAATACATACGAGTCTCCATTTTTCAGGCAGCCAATATATACAATCAAAGCAAGCCTTCCAGAGCACAGGTCTATATGACAACGTCAGGTCTAAGGAAAGACACACCCAAATAATAAGAGACATTACCTATTGATACTATCTGTGATATTTCCTTGTAGTGTCTCTTTGTGGGTCAGGGTTAAGACTTCCATTCTTGGCTGTTCTTGGTCAGTTTGTAAGTTGCCTTTATAGGCCATGAACATAAAAGAAGGAAAAATTAAATTTTTTATGCGGAAGAAGAAACCTTTGCCCACCCTCAATCATGTTTAACCCATGAATCATGCAATAGACCTGTAAGAGTTTAAAGTAGATACCTTTATTCGGATTATTATTCCTGATCAAATGCGTTCTTGATCAATTCTTCAGACTTGAAGAACACAAGTCCTCCGATGGATATCCACACCACCTTGTTGTCTTGTAAGAGAAGAATACTTCTTCGAATGCCCAATCTCCTTCGATGGAGGTTGCTAGACTCAAGAGAAGAATAAAGATTGGGTAGTGCCCTTTGGTTATTCCAAGAGAGAGATAGCCGCCACACTGATGTTTGTGTTGGCTAAGGTTTCAGTGGAAAAAATTAGAGATGAAGAAGAGATACCAAACTAAGGAAGAAGATGGGCTATTTATAGATGTGGCGACTCATTAACCTAAGTGCCCTCATCAAATCTCAATCTTATTGGGTAATTTCCTTAATTTTATCCAATCAATCCTATTGTTTGGTTTCCCCAATTTCAGCAATTAATTTAATTAATTGGTTTCCTTAATTTTACCCAATCAATCCAATTGATTGCTTTCCCAAATTTCAGCCAATTAATCTAATTAATTGGTTTTCTTAATTTTGGTCAATCAATCCAATTGATTTGTTTTCCTTATTTCAGCCAATTAATTTATTTAATTGATTTTCTTTAATTTTGGTTAATCAATTCACTTGATTTGTTTCCCCAATTTCAACCAATTAATTTAATTAATTAGTTTCCTTAATTTTGATCAATCATTCCAATGGATTTGTTTCCAATCAATCTAATTGATTGGTTTCCTTTATTTTGGTCAATCAATCCAATTGATTTGTTTCCAGTCAATCTAATTGATTGGTTTCCTTTATTTTCTCCTTCTTCAATAAATCTAATTTAATGACTATATTTAAATTCCAATTTCAGATTCGAAATTCAAAATTAGAATTTAAATTAATTTTATTTAAATTCAAATTTCAAATTTGAAATTAGAATTCAAATTAATTTTATTAATTTAACATTTAAATTAATTAGGTTACATCATGGATCAAGTCCAACTTGACCCATGATGCCACCTACTCTCTCTTGGCCCAATATGTGGGCTTTTCCAACTTAGGCCCATTATGCCTTATTGGGCCCAAAATACATATGCTAGAATTCAAGACAACTTAAGGTGTTTGTGTGCGACCCATCAGGCCCTACATAGCCACTGACATAAATGGGCTTGGGCCCATTAGGCCCAATCCATCTAATGAAAACACAGAGCACTATCAATGCTTTGTTGTCCCAGAGCTAGTTGAGTTCATCGAATGATCAACCTGTTATACCTATTTGGTTACCGTGTGAATTGTCCTTTTCGTCTGGGTTATCCATCCCATTGACCTAGGTCAAGGAAAACGTATCAACCCCTGCGGTCTAGGGTTAGCTTTTGCCGAAACAGGGAATCTTCATTTACGGACTCTAAAGAGCAGGCAATCTCATGACTCCTTTACTATGCATTGATTCCCGAGTCTCATAAATGTCATCCTGATTTCAGCGGTTTACGGATAACCTAATCTCTCACAGAGATTGACGAATTCCTTTAGCTTGTCACACTAGCCCTGAGTCCTTAGGGCATGCCCAAGAGTATACATACGAGTCTCCATTTTTCAGGCAACCAATATATACAATCAAAGCAAGCCTTCCAGAGCACAGGTCTATATGACAACGTCAGGTCTAAGGAAAGTCACACTCAAATAATAAGAGACATTACCTATTGATACTATCTGTGAGATTTTCTTGTAGTGTCTCTTTGTGGGTCAGTTGTAAGACTCCCATTCTTGGCTGTTCTTGGTCAGTTTGTAAGTTGCCTTTGTAGGCCATGACCATAAAAGAGGAAAAAATTAAATTTTTTATGCGAAAGAAGAAACCTTTGCCCACTCAATCATGTTTAACCCATGAATCATGCAATAGACATGTTAGGGTTTAAAGTAGATACCTTTATTCAGATTATTATTCCTGATCAAATGCGTTCTTGATCAATTCTTCAGACTTGAAGAACACAAGTCCTCCGATGGATATCCACACCACCTTGTTGTCTTGTAAGAGAAGAATACTTCTTTCGAATGCCCAATCTCCTTCAATGGAGTTTGCTAGACTCAAGAGAAGAATAGAGATTGGGTAGTGCCTTTGGTTATTCCAAGAGAGAGATAGCCGCCACACTGATATGTGTGTGTTGGCTAAGGTTTCAGTGGAGAAAATTAGAGATGAAGAAGAGATACCAAACTAAGGAAGAAGATGGACTATTTATAGATGTGGCGACTCATTAACCTAAGCGCCCTAATCCAATTTCAATCTTATTGGGTAATTTCCTTAATTTTATACAATCAATCCGATTGATTGGTTTCCCCAATTTCAGCAATTAATTTAATTAGTTGGTTTCCTTAATTTTACCCAATCAATCCAATTGATTGCTTTCCCAAATTTCAGCCAATTAATTGAGTTCATCGAATGATCAACCTTTTATACCTATTTGGTTACCGTGTGAATTGTCCTTTTCGTCTGGGTTATCCATCCCATTGACCTAGGTCAAGGAAAACGTATCAACCGCTGCGGTCTAGGGTTAGCTTTTGCCGAAACAGGGAATCTTCATTTACGGACTTTAAAGAGCGGGCCATCTCATGACTCCTTTACTATGCATAGATTCCCGAGTCCCATAAATGTCATCCCGATTTCAGCGGTTTACGGATATCCTAATCTCTCACAGAGATTGACGAATTTTTTTAGCTTGTCACACTAGCCCTGAGTCCTTAGGGCATGCCGAAGAGTATACATACGAGTCTCCATTTTTCAGGCAGACAAGATATACAATCAAAGCATGCATTCCAGAGCACAGGTCTATATGACAGCGTCAGGTCTAAGGAAAGACACACCCAAATAATAAGAGACATTACCTATTGATACTATCTGTGAGATTTTCTTGTAGTGTCTCTTTGTGGGTCAGTTGTAAGACTTCCATTCTTGGTTGTTCTTGGTCAGTTTGTAAGTTGCCTTTGTAGGCCATGAACATAAAAGAGGGAAAAATTAAATTTTGTATGCGGAAGAAGAAACCTTTGCCCACCCTCAATCATGTTTAACCCATGAATCATGCCGTAGACATGTAAGGGTTTAAAGTCGATACCTTTATTCGGATTATTATTCCTAATCAAATGCGTTCTTGATCAATTCTTCAGACTTGAAGAACACAAGTCCTCCGATGGAAATTCACACCACCTTGTTGTCGTGTAAGAGAAGAATACTTCTTCGAATTCCCAATCTCCTTCAATGGAGGTTGCTAGACTCAAGAGAAGAATAGAGATTGGGTAGTGCCTTTGGTTATTCCAAGAGAGAGATAACCGCCTCACTGTATGTGTGTGTTGGCTAAGGTTTCAGTGGAGAAAATTAGAGATGAAGAAGAGATACCAAACTAAGGAAGAAGATGGGCTATTTATAGATGTGGCGACTCATTAACCTAAGCGCCCTCATCAAATCTCAATCTTATTGGGTAATTTTCTTAATTTTATCCAATCAAACCGATTGATTGGTTTCCCCAATTTCAGCAATTAATTTAATTAATTGGTTTCCTTAATTTTACCCAATGAATCCAATTGATTGCTTTACCAAATTTCAGCTAATTAATTGGTTTTCTTAATTTTGGTCAATCAATCCAATTGATTTGTTTCCCTTATTTCAGCCAATTAATTTAATTAATTGATTTCCTTTAATTTTGGTCAATCAATCCAATTGATTTGTTTTCCCAATTTCAACCAATTAGTTTAATTAATTGGTTTCCTTAATTTTGATCAATCAATCCAATGGATTTGTTTCCAATCAATCTAATTGATTGGTTTCCTTTATTTTGGTCAATCAATCCAATTGATTTTTTTCCATTCAATTTAATTGATTGGTTTCCTTTATTTTCTCCTTCTTAAATAAATCTAATTTAATGACTATATTTAAATTCCAATTTCAGATTCAAAATTCAAAATTAGAATTTAAATTAATTTTATTTAAATTCAAATTTCAAATTTGAAATTAGAATTCAAATTAATTTTATTAATTTAACATTTAAATTAATTAGGTTGCATCATGGATCAAGTCCAACTTGACCCATGATGCCACCTACTCTCTCTTGGCCCAATATGTGGGCTTTTCCAACTTAGGCCCATTATGCCTTATTGGGCCCAAAATACATATGCTAGAATTCAAGACAACTTAAGGTGTTTGTGTGCGACCCATCAGGCCCTACATAGCCATTGACATAAATGGGCTTGGGCCCATTAGGCCCAATCCATCTAATGAAAACACAGAGCACTATCAATGCTTTGTTGTCCCAGAGCTAGTTGAGTTCATCGAATGATCAACCTGTTATACCTATTTGGTTACCGTGTGAATTGTCCTTTTCGTCTGGGTTATCCATCCCATTGACCTAGGTCAAGGAAAACGTATCAACCCCTGCGGTCTAGGGTTAGCTTTTGCCGAAACAGGGAATCTTCATTTACGGACTCTAAAGAGCAGGCAATCTCATGACTCCTTTACTATGCATTGATTCCCGAGTCTCATAAATGTCATCCTGATTTCAGCGGTTTACGGATAACCTAATCTCTCACAGAGATTGACGAATTCCTTTAGCTTGTCACACTAGCCCTGAGTCCTTAGGGCATGCCCAAGAGTATACATACGAGTCTCCATTTTTCAGGCAACCAATATATACAATCAAAGCAAGCCTTCCAGAGCACAGGTCTATATGACAACGTCAGGTCTAAGGAAAGTCACACTCAAATAATAAGAGACATTACCTATTGATACTATCTGTGAGATTTTCTTGTAGTGTCTCTTTGTGGGTCAGTTGTAAGACTCCCATTCTTGGCTGTTCTTGGTCAGTTTGTAAGTTGCCTTTGTAGGCCATGACCATAAAAGAGGAAAAAATTAAATTTTTTATGCGAAAGAAGAAACCTTTGCCCACTCAATCATGTTTAACCCATGAATCATGCAATAGACATGTTAGGGTTTAAAGTAGATACCTTTATTCAGATTATTATTCCTGATCAAATGCGTTCTTGATCAATTCTTCAGACTTGAAGAACACAAGTCCTCCGATGGATATCCACACCACCTTGTTGTCTTGTAAGAGAAGAATACTTCTTTCGAATGCCCAATCTCCTTCAATGGAGTTTGCTAGACTCAAGAGAAGAATAGAGATTGGGTAGTGCCTTTGGTTATTCCAAGAGAGAGATAGCCGCCACACTGATATGTGTGTGTTGGCTAAGGTTTCAGTGGAGAAAATTAGAGATGAATAAGAGATACCAAACTAAGGAAGAAGATGGACTATTTATAGATGTGGCGACTCATTAACCTAAGCGCCCTAATCCAATTTCAATCTTATTGGGTAATTTCCTTAATTTTATACAATCAATCCGATTGATTGGTTTCCCCAATTTCAGCAATTAATTTAATTAGTTGGTTTCCTTAATTTTACCCAATCAATCCAATTGATTGCTTTCCCAAATTTCAGCCAATTAATTGGTTTTTTAATTTTGGTCAATCAATCCAATTGATTTGTTTCCCTTATTTCAGTCAATTAATTTAATTAATTGATTTCCTTTAATTTTGGTCAATCAATCCAATTGATTTGTTTCCCCAATTTTAACCAATTAATTTAATTAATTGGTTTCCTTAATTTTGATCAATCAATCCAATGGATTTGTTTCCAATTAATCTAATTGATTGGTTTCCTTTATTTTGGTCAATCAATCCAATTGATTTATTTCCAGTCAATCTAATTGATTAGTTTCCTTTATTTTCTCCATCTTCAATAAATCTAATGTAATGACTATATTTAAATTCCAATTTCAGATTCGAAATTCAAAATTAGAATTTAAATTAATTTTATTTAAATTCAAATTTCAAATTCGAAATTAGAATTCAAATTAATTTTATTAATTTAACATTTAAATTAATTAGGTTACATCATAGATCAAGTCCAACTTGTCCCATGATGCGACCTACTTTTTCTTGGCCCAATATGTGGGCTTTTCCAACTTAGGCCCATTATGCCTTATTGGGCCCAAAATACATATGCTAGAATTTAAGACAACTTAAGGTGTTTGTGTGCGACCCATCAGGCCCAACATTGCCACTGACATAAATGGGCTTGGGCCCATTAGGCCCAATCCATCTAATGACAACACAGAGAACTAGCAATGCTTTGTTGTCCCAGAGCTAGTTGAGTTCATCGAATGATCAACCTGTTATACCTATTTGGTTACCGTGTGAATTGTCCTTTTCGTCTGGGTTATCCATCCCATTGACCTAGGTCAAGGAAAACGTATCAACCGCTGCGGTCTAGGGTTAGCTTTTGCCGAAACAGGGAATCTTCATTTACGGACTTTAAAGAGCGGGCCATCTCATGACTCCTTTACTATGCATAGATTCCCGAGTCCCATAAATGTCATCCCGATTTCAGCGGTTTACGGATATCCTAATCTCTCACAGAGATTGACGAATTTTTTTAGCTTGTCACACTAGCCCTGAGTCCTTAGGGCATGCCGAAGAGTATACATACGAGTCTCCATTTTTCAGGCAGACAAGATATACAATCAAAGCATGCATTCCAGAGCACAGGTCTATATGACAGCGTCAGGTCTAAGGAAAGACACACCCAAATAATAAGAGACATTACCTATTGATACTATCTGTGAGATTTTCTTGTAGTGTCTCTTTGTGGGTCAGTTGTAAGACTTCCATTCTTGGTTGTTCTTGGTCAGTTTGTAAGTTGCCTTTGTAGGCCATGAACATAAAAGAGGGAAAAATTAAATTTTGTATGCGGAAGAAGAAACCTTTGCCCACCCTCAATCATGTTTAACCCATGAATCATGCCGTAGACATGTAAGGGTTTAAAGTCGATACCTTTATTCGGATTATTATTCCTAATCAAATGCGTTCTTGATCAATTCTTCAGACTTGAAGAACACAAGTCCTCCGATGGAAATTCACACCACCTTGTTGTCGTGTAAGAGAAGAATACTTCTTCGAATTCCCAATCTCCTTCAATGGAGGTTGCTAGACTCAAGAGAAGAATAGAGATTGGGTAGTGCCTTTGGTTATTCCAAGAGAGAGATAACCGCCTCACTGTATGTGTGTGTTGGCTAAGGTTTGAGTGGAGAAAATTAGAGATGAAGAAGAGATACCAAACTAAGGAAGAAGATGGGCTATTTATAGATGTGGCGACTCATTAACCTAAGCGCCCTCATCAAGGATCAAATATGTTGAAAGCTTATAACAAAAATAGAAAAGACAAAAAGTAAAAAAATATAAAAATAATTAAAAATAAAAAAGAAGAAAATAGAAAAAGGACAAGAGAAAAAAAATACAAAAAAAAAAATTAGACCAAATTTGTTGAAAATATATACCACTGATTTTTTTTCCATATTTCATTTTACTGCGGTAAAAAAGACTAAAAGTGAAAATATAAGAAAAAAAGACTAAATATGTCTAAATCAAAAATAAGAAAATAAACTGTGGATAAAAAATATCAAATATATTGAAAACTTATAACACTGATTTTTTTCTATTTCATTTAAGCGTGATAAAAAAAGATCAAAAGTGATAAAAAGAAAAGTAAAAGAAAACATGACCAAATATGCTTATGTAAGAAGAAAATAGATTGAGGATAAAAAAGAAAAAAGAAAAAGAAGAAAAAGGAAACTTACAATACTAATTTTTTTTGTCTATTTCTTTTTTGTCTTAATTTTTTTATTTTTTTTATTTTGTTTTTTGTCTTTTCTTTTACTTTTGTTTTTTATGTCATTATTATAAGTTTTCAATATTCTAAATCTTATCTTTTGTTGGTTATCTAAGTTAATTATTTTCTTCTTAGATTTAAATATATCTGAATATTTTTTTCTATTTGTATTATTTTACTTTCAATTTTTTGTAAGTATGATAAGTTTTTGATATATTCGACATTATTTTTATTTTATTTTTTTTGTGTTTTTTTTCTTTTATGTAAATTAAGTAAATTATTTAAGTTCGTAACATTGATGTCGAATTAAAAATGAGTTTAGATGGAAAAAATAATAACCGATAAATAATTAAAAAAGTGTAAAGAGTGTTGTGGACCAGATAACGGGCCCATATTAAGAAGAGCCTAATTAAAAGTAAAGACAACAATGATTATGGATTTGGGCCTTCATCTACTATTACAGGACCAGGACTCTTGGGCGTAAGCCTATAGTTAAAATCATACTTTTTTTTAATAATTTTTGCTTTGTATTATTTTCCTTTATACTTTTGTATAAATACTTATACAATTTTTTAATCACTTATCCTCTATTAATTTTTCAATCTTAACATATTCATAATATCGTTAAAAACATAACTAATATGCTTATTTTACCCTTCTTATAATAAGAAAATAGATTGGTAAAAAAAAAAAAAAAGACCAAATATGTTAGAAACTTACAACATTTATAAAAGAAATGAAAAGGTAAAAAAAATAAAAATAGAAGAAAAAGTCCAAATATATCTAAATCAAAAAGAAGAAATAAATTGAGGTAAAAAATAGAAAAAAAAAGGATCAAATATGTTGAAAGCTTACAACAAAAATAGAAAAGACAAAAAGTAAAAAAAATATAAAAATAATTAAAAATAAAAAAGAAGAATATAGGAAAAGGACAAGAGAAAAAAATACAAAAAATAATTAGACCAAATTTGTTGAAAATATATACCACTGATTTTTTTTCATATTTCATTTTACTGCGGTAAAAAAGACTAAAAGTGAAAATATAAGAAAAAAAAGACTAAATATGTCTAAATCAAAAATAAGAAAATAAACTGTGGATAAAAAAATATCAAATATATTGAAAACTTATAACACTGATTTTTTTCTATTTCATTTAAGCGTGATAAAAAAAGATCAAAAGTGATAAAAAGAAAAGTAAAAGAAAACATGACCAAATATGCTTATGTAAGAAGAAAATAGATTGAGGATAAAAAAGAAAAAAGAAAAAGAAGAAAAAGGAAACTTACAATACTAATTTTTTTTGTCTATTTCTTTTTTGTCTTAATTTTGTTTTTTATTTTATTTTGTTTTTTGTCTTTTCTTTTACTTTTGTTTTTTATGTCATTATTATAAGTTTTCAATATACTAAATCTTATCTTTTGTTGGTTATCTAAGTTAATTATTTTCTTCTTAGATTTAAATATATCTGAATATTTTTTTCTATTTGTATTATTTTACTTTCAATTTTTTGTAAGTATGATAAGTTTTTGATATATTCGACATTATTTTTATTTTATTTTTTTTGTGTTTTTTTTCTTTTATGTAAATTAAGTAAATTATTTAAGTTCGTAACATTGATGTCGAATTAAAAATGAGTTTAGATGGAAAAAATAATAACCGATAAATAATTAAAAAAGTGTAAAGAGTGTTGTGGACCAGATAACGGGCCCATATTAAGAAGGGCCCAATTAAAAGTAAAGACAACAATGAGTATGGATTTGGGCCTTCATCTACTATTACAGGTCCAGGACTCTCAGGCGTAAGCCTATAGTTAAAATCATACTTTTTTTTAATAATTTTTGCTTTGAATTATTTTCCTTTATACTTTTGTATAAATACTTATACTATTTTTTAATCACTTACCCCCTGTTAATTTTTCAATCTTAACATATTCATAATATCGTTAAAAACATAACTAATATGCTTATTTTACCCTTCTTATAATAAGAAAATAGATTGGTAACCAAAAAAAGAAAAAGAAAAAGACCAAATATGTTAGAAACTTACAACATTTATAAAAGAAATGAAAAGGTAAAAAAAATAAAAATAGAAGAAAAAGTTCAAATATATCTAAATCAAAAAGAAGAAATAAATTGAGGTAAAAAATAGAAAAAAGGATCAAATATGTTGAAAGCTTATAACAAAAATAGATCCATGGATCACTAGATGCTCACTATTAAAAATCAACAAGATGGAGATCAGATATATCGAAAAATTCCTTTTAATAAGTCAGTGCATTAACATATAAAATTATACGTAAACTCCTACTTCCAGAATTCATCTCTCTCTAATAGGTGCACTTCTACCACACAAGCACATAACAAAACAATATGTATAGTCATATCTGGGAGATTAGTTTCAAAATCGAGATCTTTAATTGAATATTAGTATATTACACTCAGTTACTGATTTACTGATGAAACTTTCGACAAACTGATTTACTTTACAAAACATTCACATTCATTCTCTTTTGTATGCAAAAGATAAACTTCGGTCTATTAATATTTTGAAGGGATTTTAGATTGTTTAATTAATTAAGTTCTCTTGCAATCATGCCATAACTAAAGTGATATTTTTACTTGATGTATTTATTTATTTTCCTAATCCCACATGATGAATGAGTCTAATGCAATTTATTGTGTCATTGATGTTTAATTAATAATTAAAACATATAACCATACATACAGGCCATTACAAATTACAACCAATACCAGCAAGTCTTAAAGCACCTTCAACGAACAAATACGTAGTATATTTAATTTCACAGGGTCAAGTCAATGATGCGTAAGCATATTATATACAGATATGCATTCATATATATATAGCGTTTATATATTTTATATTTTGTACAAAAATATATACACCGATTCTACATGGTAAGTTCCATTGCTGGACCGTACCCGTGCATTATCTAGATTGCACCTTAGGCTTAGGGTACCCCAGAGAAAAAATTATATGGAAAAGTAAGTCTGATCCGTTATTTAGGAACTGAAAATTCTGTGTCAGATTTATGGGGCACATGGATCAACTTTACTTGCAATCATGGATTGTAGAGTTCACATTTTTCTAGTGCATAACTATCTCTTCTCAATTTCTATCTTCGGATTTTTAGTTGATTCTTACTTATATTTAAATGTTTCATCACTTTCTGGACTAAGTATTGGGTTGCATGGTATTTTCTGTTTAGCTTAGCTTGCTGGTCTAACATGATGTGGATGAAAGGTAAATGTACAAATGCAAACATGGTTTTCTTTTCTCCTCTTTTTTTGGTCAAATAAAGAAAAAAATACCTGTTCCTGATAGTTGAAAGCTTAACTTAAAAATAAATTAATAAACTTGGCAAACAAGCTTAACTTTAAAATCCATATTCGTGAAGATCATAAATGACATCATTATTCCATAGAAGACACTTACCAACTTTAGAGCTATACAGATACGACTGAAGCAGCACTCCTAGGTTGTCAAAATGATTTGTCATTCAGTTTTCATTGTATCAAATAGCTCTGTACCTACCAGCATTGGATCTAGATAGAAATTTTATCAGATTTTGTATCAATAGATTGCTTGTATGTTTCTTGATTCAGAAGCCCTTTTCAATTGACAGGCGTTGGATAATCTAATCTAATGATAGTATGACAACAATGTGAGATTGTTGCAGTACTGTAACAGATTTGATTGAATTCAATTCAAAATAAATTTCATGAAATTTAAACAAAATAATTATAGTGCAACACCATTGGCACAAAACCACCAAAGGGAAGAGTATAAAAAATAGGAAAAAGAATAAAAGTTCAAGTAATAGCAATATGGACTTACACTTTGAAAAAGATATGCTTTGCTTAAAGCAAGGCGTTCGTAAGATGCCACCTACAAAACATGATAAAGTAGGGCTTTCTACGGCATGGTTTATTTTACAAATAAAGCAACTTATAATTAAGATTAACCATTGCTGATGAGTTCATTGATGAGATTGTTGTAGTACTGTAACAACCAGCTTATGCCTAAAGCTTTTTATTATTTAAACTCATTCACAGTGCCAAATAAGAAATTCAAAGTACAGACAACAATTTATTCGCATTCACATACCGCTTAGGAATTGGGGGAGAATAGGATGAATTTCATTCAAATCTGCATCATCACAGAATGAAAAAAATAAGCATAATCAACTTTAAACATTACAAAGATTTATTGAGAAAAGGATTGTAAAACTTAATGCCTACTTCATTCATGCGAGCAAAGAGTCGCTCCTTGTTGATCTTTTGCAGAATCGTATAAGTCTTTCCACTCCCAGTCTATATGTAAAATCTGAGAATTAATATAACCACGAACAACAAGAGCAGCATAATAATGGGATGGGATATTTGGAAGCAACCTACCCATAAGCGAATATGGAACTATTGAATCCAGCCAAGCAATTCTCTACAAGAGGCATCCCAACAAGCTCGAAAATATATTACAACAGAAGAGTAAAGTATGAGAGAGAGAGAAAAGTAAATTCATTGAAACTGAAAAGAGGGTAAAATGAGACTTGTGTCTATTACACACGTATACAGACATATTTATATCTACAAGACATGTGGGTTTCCACTAATTACATAACAATGACCTGTCAAATAATAGTTCAAATAACTATAATATTTAATACTCCCCCTCAAGATGGACAGTGGATATCTAACACTGCCATCTTGGACAAAAGAGGAAAAAGAAGTGAAGCGGGTAAAGCTTTAGTAAACAGGTCTGCAAGTTGATTATGGGACCGTATGGGCATTAATCTGATACGCCCGGAAGTAACTTGTTCCCGAACAAAATGGCAATCAATCTCGATGTGTTTCGTCCTCTCATGAAAGATAGGATTAGAAGCAATGTGCACAGCCGCTTGGTTATCACAAAACATTAAGGCTGGAGAAGTATGGCTGAAACCAAGATCAACTAGTAACTGTGTGAGCCAGCACACTTCAGCAACTGTGGCAGCCATGGCCCTATATTCAGCCTCAGCAGAACTTCTTGAAACAGTGGTTTGCTTCTTAGCACGCCATGAAATCAGGGAATCACCAAGGAAAATACAAAAACCAGTCACGGATCTTCGAGAATCATGACATGCTCCCCAATCAGCATCACTAAAAGCTTTCAAGTGAAATGATGATGAAGCAGGAAAAAGGAGTCCCTGACTTGGATGAGCTTTGATATACCTGAGAAGCTGATGAACTGCATTTAAATGAGGAGTACGAGGTTGAGAAACAAACTGACTCAATTTATGGACTGCATATGTGATGTCAGGTCTGGATAGAGTCAAATATAGTAACTTGCCAATCAACCTTCTATACTGTGAGGCATCTTGCAAAGGATCACCATCTAAACTATTTAGCACCAACTTGGAATCCATAGGAACAGGGGCAGACTTAGCAGCAAGGAAGCCAGTCTCTTCTAATAATTGCAAAGCATAATGACGTTGAGAGAGAACTATTCCCTTCTTTGCACGAGCTATTTCCAGCCCTAAAAAATACTTAAGACATCCCAAGTCTTTAAGCTTAAACTGAGTTTGCAGAAAGGATTTTATAGCCAAGATGTTGTTAGAAGAAGGACTGGCTAAAATTATATCATCTACATACACCAAAAGAGCAAGAAAATTGTCACCTGAACCTTTGGTGAATAGAGAATAATCTGATTTGGACTGTGTGAACCCATGAGAAATAAGGACAGTAGAAAACTTAGAATGCCATTGTCTAGAGGCTTACTTTAAACCATAAATGGCTTTATGTAGTTTGCAAACAGCCTTAGATCCTGTGGGAATTTGTCCAGATTTGTAACCAAGAGGAAGTTGCATATAAACTTCTTCAAAAAGATCCCCATTTAAAAAGGCATTGTTGACATCAAGTTGATGAAGATGCCAATTTTGGGAAGCAGCAACCGCGGGCAAAGTTTTAACAGTGACCAGCTTTGCAACGGGAGAAAATGTATCAATAAAATCCACTCCTTCTTGTTGTGTATAGCCCTTTGCCACAAGCCGTGCCTTGTGCCTTTCAACGGAGCCATCAGCTTTAAACTTGACTTTATAAATCCATTTACATCCAATTGCATGTTTGCCCGGAGGAAGAGGAACAATAGACCAAGTGTTGTTAGCTTCCATAGCTGAAAGTTCATCTTGCATAGCTGCACACCAATGTGAAAATTGAACAGCTTCATGAAAAAACTGTGGCTCATAGTGAGAAGATATGCTGAGAGCATAATGTTTATGTGAAGGAGACAAAGAATCATATGCAATGACTGAGGATAATGGATAGGGAACCGAATCTGCACTTGGAATGCAATCAGTAATAAGATTGCAGTGAAAGTCACGTAGGTATGTTGAAGGCTTAGAAACTCTTGTAGATCTCCTAAGCTGCTGAAGTGAAGATGTATCTGTAGCTTCAGCTGTTGGAGCAGAATTATGTTGATTAGACAAATCAACTTCATTATTTGAAGTGTAGGAAATAGGAGGTGCTGAGCAAACTGTCTCATGAGGGTACCATCTTGTAAACATGGGTTGGGATCCACCAAAGTGTGAGTAAGACTGCTGTGTGGGAGAACCAAAGTGGGAAATGGATCCACCACTAAAGAATGAGAAGAATCATGGTAAGGAAAAATCTCTTCATGAAACACAGCATCACGAGAAATGAAAATTTGCCTCTTGTCTAAATCAAATAACTTGTAGGCTTTCATAGCAGGAGGATAGCCTATGAAAATACACCTTCGAGCTCTTGGCTGGAACTTCGACCTGTGTGCTGCTAAAGTGGATGCAAAAGTCAAACAGCCAAATACACGTAAAAAAGAGTAATCAACATCCTTACTAAAAAGAAGTGAATAAGGAGATTTATAGTTGAGAAGTGCAGATACAGTCCTGTTAATAAGGAACACTGCTGTAGAAACACAATCTGACCAAAATGATAGAGGAAGTCTGGATTGAAAGTATAGAGCACGTGCCACATTCAAAATGTGTTGATGCTTGCGCTCCACAACTGAGTTGTGTCGAGGAGTCTCGACACAAGATAACTGATGTAGAATTCCATGATCTTGGCAGAAGTCATGGTAAGCTAGTTCTTTAGCATTATCAGATCTAATAGCTTTAATAGGCTTTCCAAATTGTGTGAGCACCATGGTATAGAACTTGGGAAATATAGAGATGGCATCTGATTTGTTCTTGAGAAAATAAACCCATGTAAATCGTGTAGCATCATCCACAAGTGTGAGAAAATATCTAAAACCAGAATATGAAGAGGTGTGCAATGGTCCCCAAATATCAATGTGAATCAAATCAAATGAAGATTGAGACAAATTATTGTGTGAAAAGAAAGGCAAACGTCTCTGTTTTGCAAGTGGGCAAATTGAGCAAGGTATTTTATTATTTGAAAAGGAATCAATACATTTCAATGACTGTTTCATATGAGAAAGACATCTATGTGACAAGTGGCCAAGTCTGTTATGCCATGTATCTATGGAAACAGAATTTACAAGAGCAAAACATGAAACAGAATTATTACAAGTAGAATCAAATATGTATAGGCCTTCAAATCTCTCACCCTTGCCAATCATCTTCTTGCTGATAATGTCCTGAATGACAAATGATGTAGGTAGAAAAGTGAGCATGAGTCTTAAATCTGAAGTGATTGCACTGACAGATAAAAGATTGAACCGAAAAGATGGAACCAAGAATACATCCTTAAGCAGTATATGTGAAGTAAGCTGGACATCACCAATTAAGAGTACTTCTACAGTCGTGTTATCAGGTAATGTAAGCCTGGAACCATGTGTTGGACGCATGGATATAAAGCAATGTGGATATGCACATATGTGGTGTGAAGCACCAGAATCAACAATCCATAAATGTGGATCGATAATACCACTTGGGAAGGATGTGGAAAACAAGGTACCTGAATTAGAGGATGCAGAAGCAGCAAGTGAATCAGGAATTGTAACTGTGCTTGCCATATGTGTAGACAAGAGCTGCATAAGCTGAGAACATTTTGTAGGATCTAATCCATGAAGAAAGTTATCCACTGAGTTGGTGGAGACTTGATTCACCGAGACAACATTATACTTTCCTCCAGGTCCCTTGGGTTTGGGCTTATATCCTGGTGGATATCCATGGAGTTTATAGCAACGATCCACAGTGTGACCGAGAAGTTTGCAGTGAGTGCATAAAGGACGTTCTTTACGTAGTCCTTTAGGAGGAACATCTGATTTCACAGCAAAAGCCATAGTGGCTGCCGGAGTGGAGTAGGACACAGATGATGAACCAACTTGACGTTGTCTTTCCTCTTGAGTCACCAAGGAGAAAACCTTGTTGATAGGTGGAAGAGGATCACTAAGGAGAATTTGCGCACGGACTTGTGCAAATGAGTCATTGAGTCCCATGAGAAAAGCCATGGTGTACTCCATTTGATAATACGATGCAAGATTACGAACACCGCCACAGGTACACTTCCCACAATTGCAGGAAGGACGAAAATTGCTAAGTTCTTCCCAAATAGACTTGAGTTTAGTGAAATAGACACTTACAGAGGTCTGATCTTGAGCCAAATTGATCAAATCGCGGCGAAGCTGGAAGATCCGTGGTCCATTGCTCTGTTGAAAGCGGTCTTGGAGATCGATCCATATTTCCAGAGCAGATTCAGAATACAGAATACTTCCTGAAATGTCCTTTGAGACAGAATTCAAGATCCACGAAATAACGATGTCGTTGTTCCTGGTCCAGTAAGCCAAAAGCACAGCATCGTTTCCACTAGGTTTAGGGATTGAACCGTCAATAAATCCCAATTTGTTCTTAACAGAAAGAGCAATCTTCATAGCACGACTCCAAGAGTTATAATTGTCACCGGTGAGCAATTGCGAAACTAGGACAAGCCCTGGGTTGTCGGAATGATGAAGGAAGTAAGGTGACGATGGATTCTCAACCTCATAACGAACATGAATTGATGAATTCGTTGCACCGATGGAAGGAATCGCGTCGGTGAGTGGAGAAATCGTTTCAGTCGCCATGGGTATGAAGAAGATAAAACCAAACACAGCAAACGAAGGAGAAGAGCAAACGAAACGGAAGATTAACTATCAACTGATACCATATTACAACAGAAGAGTAAAGTATGAGAGAGAGAGAAAAGTAAATTCATTGAAACTGAAAAGAGGGTAAAATGAGACTTGTGTCTATTACACACGTATACAGACATTTCTATATCTACAAGACATGTGGGTTTCCACTAATTACATAACAATGACCTGTCAAATAATAGTTCAAATAACTATAATATTTAATAAAATATCAAGCTGGGTAGCATGAGTGTGAGCAACGAAGTCAAATGTGAAATTGTGACCGTTAATGGACAAGGAATCACTGGAAATCCTGTCAACTACAGAATCTCCTTCATCCTTGTCATGGCACAGTGGCCGAATCCTCACAACAACCTACGAGATGGAATATAACACTATAAATTAAAAAATGTAAAATCCTCAATTGTTGAGAAACGCTAGGTCTTATCCTCACAACAACCAATAAAGTGAAATATAAAATCATAAATTAAAAAAAATGTAAAATTCTCAATTGTTGAGAAACACGATAATGAATAAACCTAAATGTCGGAACTGGACAGAGTTGCGGGAACAGAAATTTTCAAGAGCTTACGCTTGCAAGGGTTTGAGGGAGGCCTTGGGGGCAAGAAGCTCTTCGAAGCATATTCAAATCTGCAAAAAATATGCATATCTACGATTACCTTGTGCAGGAGTTGAGAGAAGAGAAGTGGTAGATGAAGACATTGAATTTGAATCCCAAACCCAAAGCCCCCAAGAAGTAGTCGATTGTAGAGATTCTCACGGTGACGATGCAAATGGACTCTGTCGGTAACCACGAACTCACGATCGAGGTTGAGGAAGAAGATGGAGATGAAACCAATTGAGAAAATTAGAGCAATGTGGTTCTCCTAGACTGGGGGTGTCACAATGGAAAGTAAGAAAAGTACGAGAGAATCGAATTTTGGATCTTCAGCTTCTAGTTAAAAAGTGAAGTAGTAAGAGAAAAATTTGCGACATGTTAAGTTCATAGAAGATTTTCCTCTTTACCTCATTTTCGCTAATTAAATTAGATGTCCCTAAATTAGTATGCCTAATCACCGCATTTTTTGTAGTGTTATTTGGACTTGATGGCTTGTGGGTTGTGGCATTAGCTCCTTTTGAAGGTTGTCCATAGTTTGTCATTATTGATCTTGGTTTTGCTCTCTTTTTTCTTCTTTTTTGCACTTGATCAACTTTCTCTTGACTTCTTATTATTCTCAAAGCCCATCCATAACTTTGATATCTCATTAATTTTCTTGTGTGGTTCCATTATGCATCTTCAATCTTCATATATAGTTAATGTTTTTTGTTCTTGATCAAAGATATTTTATTTTGTTGTTGTCACTTTGTTAACATCAAAACATACGTGGTATCCACAAAGATGACTTGTCATATTGTATGAGACAACTAATTCAAGAGTCTGTCAAATTGGAGTTTATCTCAATTTCATAGCAATCATCTTCATTATGCAAGAATGATCATATTCTTGCTTGGAATCTTCTCCCAATTCTTCATCGTTTGATCATATTGAAGAGAGTGTTGCTTACAAATTTTCTTTATGTATATATTATTCTTTTGATATTGCTTTCATATTAATTTGCAAAGGGACATGTCCCGAGGAACTTTCCTTCTTCTTTTTTCCTTGGAGCTGGGGAGAAAGTGCATCGTTTTCTTCTGGTTCTTTAATTTTTCTTCAAGATATTTGAAATCATATTTGCTCTATGGGACTTTTGGTAGGGGAGATATTTTTTTTTACTAGAGAAATATAATTACTAGGAAAATAGTGAGAAAATAAATTTGGTAGGAAAATGAGAAAAAAGTTATTTGGTAGGACAAAAAATTACCAGAAAAATTAGTTTAAGTTTTCAAAATCTATGTTTAGTTGAAGATAAAATATTGGTGGAAAAATAGAATTCAATTACCACAACGCTCCCTTAGTTATTTGGTTTTTTTGACTATGATTGGGTCCCTTAGCAAAGAAAATAAAAGTCTTAACGTACTGCAGTATTTACAATGGCGCTCCATTTTAGAAAAAAGAAAGAGAAAAGAAACTCTGGTCATTTTAGTCATAGCAAATGACTCTCCGTTTTAGTTTCTCAGTTAAATCTCAAATACCACATTCCATGTGATTTTTTAAAACAATATTTTTCATCCATTTTTGCAAATGAATTGCACTAACTGGGGAAACAATTTAGCTGGTAAAATTTGTTAAACTCTTGTACCAAACATGATCAAATAGAAATATCAATGAAAATTGTCTGGTTATCTATATTAAAACTCTCTACCAAACACTTCCTAATTTTCATGCACAATATCTTTGTATAAGTACGAGTCAACATCTGTTGATGGGATTTATAAATATTTTGTAAGAGTCAACTAACTCCCAAAGAAACCCAATTTTTTAAATGTGATGGTATTTTAGGATTTAGCTATTTGTAATTATCATAAAATTCTATAACTTTATATGATAAAATCAATTTGACTATCCGTCCAACTAAAATCAATCAAGAAGCCATGTTGGAATTTCTAAATTAAGAGGATATAAAAAGGTAATGTACCATGAATGTCTGGGATTAAGTTCAAGTAGAGCTTTGTACTAAGCTTCTTGATAATCATAGTAATTGTAAGAATATGAACGATAGGGTTGGGAGAAAATATTAGCAGTGAGAGGGTTTTGATTGCAGTCCTTAAAAGACAGCTTTATTTATTTTTAATTTCGAGTAATTCATTTTGGAGCGATTGGTGGGAATCATCGTTAGGATTATTTCTATTGATTTTATGTTTATTAGGAGAACTAATAATTTTTATTTTTATTTTTCTTGAGACACAAGTATTTTGGAATCAAAACCCATCCTTTTGGTGAGAGTTTGATAATTAGTTGCTGAGGACTTAGTTTTGAGAATTCGGTTTTTTATTTTTTATTTTTTGCATCCCTCTTTATTCTTTAATGTGCGGTAATCAAAAGGTTTTTCCGTAGAAATTATGGAGACATGTCCAACAGAGTAAACTTACGAAAATTATCAGGGGTATTAAATTAAGGTGGATTTTTCTTAATTATTAATTATTGAGATGAACTTAAGGTAGAAGGCTTTGTCATTATCTTTTGAGAAGGAAGGGGTAAAGTCATCTAATGATAATGCTTTTCAACTTGGCTTTGATGAGATAGTGGGCCTCATCATAGGAAATTCTTGGATCCGTGCAAAAATTCTTTAGTTGAAAAATTATGAATGAAATTATTCTTTCTATAAAAATATAGATCTTTTACATTTTTTTTTCTAAAACTTCTTTGGTAGCTATGCAATCAATTCTCAAAAGAAGATTTTATTAATTATATTACCTTAAAATTTCATAATATATAGTACTATAGATAAAATCTCTTTTTTAAAAGTATTGTAATATAATTAGGGTCTGACTCATACTCCATAATAGAACTGAATTATTTGGACTTTGAGGAATTCAGGATTTTTTGTTTAAGAATGCCTCCAAAACAAATTTTAGAGGCACTAGTTTCAACAATCATAAAAGTTTTAGGATGAATTTAACCTATGATTTTACCTTAATTAGGACTTGAGTCATCTCTTCATCATAAGGGTTAGGATTTTTCCTAAGTCTTCTAAAATGTGGCTTACAAATGATTCTAAGGTCGAGAATAAAGTCTGACATGTAATTAAAAAATCCCAAAAATATTTGCAATGAGTTTTATTCTTTAATTAATATGTTTGGAAATCTATAAGTAAAAGCTACAATTCTATATTTCATGTCCTAAAATTCTTATATTTGTTAGAAATAGTTTCATCTGTTTTTGTTGATAAAACAATTTCATTGGCTTCAATTACTTTTTGAAATGCTTTTTATGCATATATATATTGATTTAGAGTGAATTGATATGCCGTTGATGCATGCTATAGCCAATTTGGTACATTTTTTAATCCCGTAAGCTTTACATTCCACTCTTTATACCCAATTGACATTGACACATTGTGGATGTTGTCTTATACTTATCCTTTGTACGAGACTTTCAACCCAAGCTAGGGGATTGATTGGTTGATGTCTAGAACGAGAAAGCGAGTAGTTGGAAAAGGAAACTAGAACTCTAATGTGATTAGTTAGAGGCAAGGTAGTTAAAAACTTGTTTTAAAATTGTGCTTTTACATTTTTATGATTTTTTTTTTCATCAAAATATTTTTATCAACATTTTAAGCGCTTCTGCTTTTTTATGAATTTTTTATTACAATTTTACATTTTACACTTTTTTTTATCCTCCTTTCACTTTTAGATAAAAAAATTGATTTTAACTACCTTGGTCATCACATATATAATGTATACCATGAAGAGAGGGTGGTGGTGTGTCACTAGCAAAGTGATCAAGTACTTAGACAGGATGCAATGGGTGAGTGAGGGTGCAAATGGAAAAATACTCCTTGCCTTGGGACAAAAGTGTAATGTGCAAAGGTGGTCACAAAAGAGATTCTAAAAAATGTAAGGTAGCAATTATTATTTGGCAAGTGAATGTGTGTGTAAGCCATGCCATGTGGACATTTTGTCACTTAGTTGACCACAACAATTTTTATTAGCAGATCATATATTTATCAAGGCAATTTTCCTTACCACTAACGTATACTTTAAAGTAAAACATCATAATTAACTTAAACTAATTGGAGTTCGCAATGGATGAACTTATATAAAAGAAAGGGTATATTAAGAAGAAAAAATATAAAAAGTTGAAATTGATTTTTTCTTAAAGAGGGAGAAAGTAGGAAAGAAAAAAAAAGAGAAGAAAAAAAAAAATTAACAGCACTCTTTTTATTCGTTATAGTTTTAAAAAAATTTTCCACTCTGTCTTAAAATAACCAGTATGTGGATTTATTTTCCTGTTTCTCTTACTAATTTTCAAAAGGAAGTTGGAAAACTTAGCTCCTGAACTCATATTTTGTCTTTTTCTTTTTTATTCTCATATCAATTTATATAGGCTATAAATATTTTTATATATGTGAAAATTTAATTAAATTTTTTTTTGCTAATGTTGCAAAAAAATTTTTTTACCACATTCATATAAAAATAAATGAAACATATTGTAAAGAGAAAAAAAATTAGTGAAACTCATTTAATTTTATTTAAATGTAGCAGACAAAAATTATTTGCAGTAAAAATAAAAATATTAAACATATAAAATTATATCATATACTATAAGAAACATCAAAGCAAGGGTCTTGTTTCTGTTTTTTCTGCCACATTTGAGTGGATCTATTAATTTTTTTTCTCCCTTCTCTTCTCTTCACGGAACAGTGATCAAAATGTTATGTTTTGTCAAATTTTTTATTTAAATACCACGCGAACAATGTTTTTTATCAGACTGTCATGTGTCATAGTTCGTTATCACTGGTAGCGAATTTCGTGGCCAATAATTATGACACGTCAGCTTTTTCCTACGAAAGTGTGTCACATGTCAAAAAATCATTCGCGAAGATAATATGCTACACAGGATAACTAATTACTACCTACTTGACATGTGTTATTTTTACCGTGCATTCTGATATGACATAATTTGAAAAAATTTATCAGCCGTGTCACAATGATTAATGTTCCTCTCTTTATAATAGTATCCATGAATTGCTGGTCCTCGCCCATTGGCCGTTTGTCAAAGAAAGCTTAACTTTTATTTTCTCTGTCGTTGTCTCGTGTGCTTTTGAATGCTTTATGGTCCAAACCAACAGATTTTGGTGACAGCCTTAAGATGAAAAGATTGACATACACATACAAAATACACAGAGAGAGAGAGAAGAAGAAGAAAAGTGTGATACAGATAGAGTGGCCTTAAGATCAAGGGACACAAGCTTTAAATGCGAGTTGGTTGATGGGAGTTTCATTTCATCTTCTATTCTTCTCTCTGCCATACGTACTAAGCATTCGTTAAAGGGAAAAAAAGAGCTCATTATCTTCATCTTCTTCTATATACTATTTTTTATACAAGTCTTCCTTAAACCCAAATCTCACGTAATAGAACAGAACCCCAATTTCTGAGATACCCGGATGGAGTTTGTGGCAAATCAATGCCCTTTTTTGGGTTCCTTGTGGAATTTCATTGAGAGGGTCAAACGGGTTGTTAGCCTCGCCGTCGCTGCCATCGTTGGGAACATCTTCTCTGCGATCTTGACCTTCTGCTTTGCATCAGGTTCGGTTCTTCTATGATCCTATTCTCATTTGCCCCACGCATTTCGTCAAATTCACGATCTGCTCATATGGGTTTATCCTGCAAATGCTTTCTGTTGAATTTTTCTTTGCCATTGTGGTGGTGTTATGCTATGTTATGTTATGTATGAGGTTGTCTTTGAATTTGTTGGCAATTATAATTTATTGTGCTTTCGCTTGAGGCACAAATGAACACGTTTGTTTTGTTTTTAGTGAAAAAATGATAACTTGGAAGTTGGTTTGTGTTGGACTGTTTTGCAATTTGCATATGTTTACATGTATTGTCTCATTTTTATAATCATCCAAAGTTGTGGTTCTTTTTGTTTAATTCCAAGTTGTGACATTTGGGTTTAATAAGGTGTGATGGATTGTTTGTTGGCAGTGGGAACTTTGTTGGGGGCTATGACTGGAGCCTTGATAGGGCAAGAGACAGAGAGTGGCTTCATTCGAGGGGCTGCTGTTGGTGCCATGTCAGGAGCTGTTTTCTCCATTGAAGTGTTTGAATCTTCTCTTATTCTTTGGCAATCTGATGCATCTGGAACTGAGTGTCTCTTATACTTGGTGAGTGACTCAGCTTTCAAGGCCTCGTCAAAATGGGATCTTTTATTGGTTGAATTGGTTTCCAAGCTTATTATATAGCTATACAGTTGCTGAATTCATTGCAGTCCCCCCTAAGATTTTATTGTTATTTTCACTGGCAAGTTGTGTGATCTAATAATTTTGAGTTATGCAGATTGATGTTATTGCTAGTTTACTCAGTGGGAGACTTGTGCGTGAAAGGATAGGTCCAGCCATGTTGAGTGCTGTCCAAAGTCAGGTAGTTTGATTTGTGCAATGCACTTGTTATAGTGATGAGACAGAAATTGGTTATGAACTTGCATTATCTTGCTTAGGTTCTTTGCTATTCCCTTTTCAGATGGTTGCTGTTGAAATGAGATTTGATGAGGTTCAAAACATCTTTGACACTGGCGGTGCAAAAGGTTTATCAGGAGATTCGGTTGAAAAGATCCCAATGATCACAATTACAAGTGACAACAATGTTGATGCTTTTGGTGAAAGAGTTTCATGTTCAGTTTGCCTCCAGGTTTGTTTATGATGTAGTTTTCCTTGTTAATACATGTGATTATGTATACCCTGAAATGATGTTTAGCTCTTTCTCTTTTTTTTTGGTGACAAAGGAGAGTTGTTAAGGTTATATTTATTTTGAAATTGACATTCTGAATTTGTACATTTCCAGGATTTTCAGCATGGAGAGACAGGTAGAAGCTTGCCTCATTGTCATCACATGTTTCACCTACCTTGCATTGATAAGTGGCTCATAAGGCATGGTTCTTGTCCATTATGCAGAAGGGATCTGTAATTTTGTATATGCAAAGCAGAAACTGTCAAAATAGGTTCTTTCATTGTTTATAAGCGCATTACTTTTAGGATCATATACTAGGAACTATCCCATGAGTGGCATCATTGTACTAAGTGAAAAGAAAATTTTGACATAAAACGGTTCCTTTCTTGTATGTGGCCAATTTTCACCTTGGAAGTCAAAAATAAAGAACATGAAACGGTAACCTAAGGAGCATCTAAGCAACTGTCCCAAGATTATTTTCTCTAATTTTAGAATTCAATTTTTAGAATTCGAACTCGAGACCTCTTAGCAAAGAAATAAATTCCTAATCACTTAAAGCAATGGTTATTGGTAAGGTCTTTTTTCTTTACAATATCTGTATAGAGGCATGGTTGTAGTGACTGGGCTTTAACATGGCATTTTCTCATTCTGAATATAAACATCCTTTTTAAAACTCTCATTTTAAGGTAATTTAAATTTTGACAATCTGGCGCAGGATATTCGAGATTATTTACATCATGAAACTGGGTCCATGAACTTGTTTTCATATTCATACAACTTTCTTTTCGTATTTTTCACTTAGACAATTTGTTCTTCACTTAAAACTCTACAACTTGTCTTAAATACACCATATAACGTGTGCTTCAGTATCACCAATAGAAAAAAATAAATATAAAAATTAATCTCAATATGAAAATGGGTACCCTCATTATTAAGAAAACAAGAAAAAGAGAAGGCCTAATATGAGTACCAAGCCCTCCTGGACAAATGGTCCTTATTAAAATGTACAACTCTAATGAATTCAGGGGTCCACGTGTTTCATCTAACCTAGGGAAAATTTTTAAGTGATTCAGATCTATGGTGATTCTTCTAGGCAAAAAAAATTAATTTAATATTTTTTAATAAATTAATTATGCATTTATAATAGTTTTTGAAAAAATTACATATTTATTGCACAATATTACATTCAATTTGGGCGTCACCAATCATGCCTAAATTGGGCGTCACTCAAGAGGCAATCACGCCTAATTTAGGCGTCACTTATCACGTCACACTTGTCATTTTTTTTTCTGAAAAAAAAAATTAACAATTTAATCGTAAAATTTCTTAAGACCATAACTTTTGACTCGGGTATCCAAATCAGGTAATTCTTTTTTTGATTCCACATAAATTTTCGAGATCTACGCAATGACATCTCATTTGACATATTTTATTTGCCACAAACACAATTTAAATTTGCAAGAATGATATTATAAGAGTAGTTAAACTCAGAAGCCTCTGAGTTCTGAGTTTGTGATTTAATATAAAAAATAAATAAAGATTTGGTTTGTGATTTAAATTAAAAATAAAAATTATTATTAAAAAGGAAAAAAAAATAAAGATTTGATTTGTGATTTAAACTCAAAAATTAATTTGAAAAATCTGTATTAATAAAAAAAATAATTAAATAAATATTCTAAATCTCTAGGCTTCTGAGTTTAAATCACAAATCAAATCTTTATTTATTTTTTTAAATTAAATCACAAACCCAAGACACATAGGCTTCTGGGTTTAACTGCTCTAATAATACCATTCTTGGAAATTTAAATTGTGTTTGTGAGAAATAAAATATGTCAAATAAAATGTCATTGCGTAGGTCTTGAAAATTTATCTAGAATCAAAAAAAGAATTACCTGATTTGGATACTCGAGTCATAACCCTTCAGTAGTTTTATGATTAAATTGTTAATTTTTATTTTTGGAAAAAAATGTAACACGTGTCAACACCTGATGAGTGACGCCTAAATTAGGCATGATTGGCTCTTGAGTGACGCCCAATTTAGGCATGATTGGTGACGCCCAAATTGAACGTGATATTGTGCAATAAATATGTAATTATTTTCAAAATTGTCATAAATTCGTAATTTTTTATTTAAAAAACAATAAATCAATTTTTTAGCCGATTCTTCCATTAAGAGATTGATACTCGAAGGAAATTTTTTTTCCTCTCTCTCTTCTCCGTCCCATTAAGTGGGATGTGTTTTGGAGCACAAAAATAAACCTCCTAATCTAAAGAGGTGGTGGAAAACAATTAGTTTTTATTTTGATTTATTTATTTATTTTGTAGAAATGTCATAGTAAACTTTATTTTTAATAGTGATGATATATATATATATATATATATGAATTAGTGTTTATCCTCCTAAAGGATATAAAGTTATGTCATGTTAAGTGAGAAAAAGAGATAGATAATAAAAATTATAGACGGAGGGAGTTGGAGTTTTTTTTTTAATTTAAATTTTAAATAAAAAATATTTTTTTAACTAAAAAAATCATTCTTTAAAAAGACAAAAATAGCATTGAAAATAAAATACTAAAATCAATATGTTATCCAATATTAGGAGTTTGTTTGTAAAAGTATCGTTGTCCTATTCATAATTATTAAACAGTAAGAGTAGACAAAATCCTGCCACATACATAAATAATGAGGAAGAGGGAAGAGGTCCACCACTAAGATGGGTTATCTCAGTTGAAAACCAAATCTTTTCTATGGAAAGGAAATTGAAGCATTTAATAAGGGTTTGAATATTTTTTTTATTTTTTGTTCTGTCAAAAAAAATAAAAAGTTTAAAACAACACGGACTTATTCTTCATCAGACAAAATCCTGAAGAGCAGTTGGATTCTATGGTCAGCAGGGGCAGATCTTGTAATGATTGGAGAGCATTGCTTATACAGAAAATTTTAAAACGAACTCGTGTGCGGTTAGGGACATTCTGATTATCAACCATCATCTCACTTAATAAAGAAAAATTACAAGAGTTTATTGCATTTAAAATGTGCACAATACATTTTATTCGGCTTATATGTGTTAAAAAATTCCATCACATAGAATTTTTTTTTTTTTTTTTAGTTTTCCAACCGATTCATCCTTTGATTAAGAGGCTATGAGACCTTATCATCTATGCCAAGAGTGTTTGGTTATTACATAGACTTATTTCATATAAAGAATAAATTATAATCCAACAATTTAAGTTAATAAGGGAAGGTCATCAATTATTGTCGATGAGGTTATTAAATAAATTAAAACAATAATTAATAATATTTATTAAATATTTAATAAAATATCAAAAATAATATCACTTGATTAATAATATTTTTTATTTTATTTAATAAAAACATATGGAGAGAAGGATGAAGTTAATAACTTTTAATTAAGTTTTTAATTTTCTAAGACGCGAAATAAATTGAAACAAAATAACTTTCATATAACGACAGGTATTTTTTTCTAAAAAATGAAAGAAATAATATTCAAAAATATTATCGGATAAGTGTCATTCAATATCTTCAAGAACATAAAAAAGTATTAATAATTTATTTAATTAATAATTTTAAATATTATTAAGAAAATATAAAATTACTTGATAAGATTATAAACTTATCGCTTATTCGGATTAGGATAAAATTACTTAATTTTATAATTCACTTAACACTTGTTTTAAATAATAATGTTATAATATTTATTATTTTTCACTAAACTATCTTAATCATTATTTAATATTTTTAATTCCTTAAGCTTATCCTAATAGAACATTATATCAATATCAGGACAAATTCGGCGTGATGTTGGGCTATTTGATCATTGTGCCCCTAATTGAATTAAAAAATACAACTTTGATTCCGTTCCAAAATATTTCATCTATTTGTTCCTGTTTGACTGTTGACTGAACTATGTACTCGAATATAGAACCCTTATACTCGAGTATATTGCGAGGAATATTAAATACTCGAGTACAGGAGCCTGATACTCGAGTATTATTAATCATTTGGATTTTTATGAATATTTACTAGAGTACATGACCCATATACTATATACTCGAGTATATGGTCCTGTACTTGAGTATATGGTGACCAAATCCCCTACAGGAATTTGTCAACACGTAGCTCTCAAAAAGTTATGTAAAATAAAAAAAACACATGATTCAGACACTCGAGTCAAAAGTTATAGCCTTCTAAAGTTTTACTGTAAAATTTCCAAAATTTTCAATTATTATTTTTAATTATTGAATGTCTAATAGACTTAAAGAGGCTAACAGGTGTAACACCTCGTATATTTAAAATATAATGTTAAATCCATAATTGAGGGTTAAGGGGAGGTTTGTTTAGAGAAAATCCTGAGTTTTAGGTCAAAATACCCATCAGGAACAAAATGGTAATTTGCCAAATATATAACCCTATATAGTGAAACTCTAGACTTGAGCATAATTTGAAGAAAATAACGATAGAAATGGATTCAGTACGATATTTGGAGTTGATAAGTATGATTTGGGAAATTTATGAATAGTGATTTTCACCAGGTAAAATATTGCGGTGTTATTTTACCGTAAACGTGAAAAGTCAAATTATGTTCAAGGAAGTAGAAATATGTTGAGTTTGGATTAAATTTATGAAATATGAATTTAGTGAAGATTGGTGGATTAAATGGATGGTTTAAGTGAGTTAAGTGACAAATGAGACCCACCTCTCACTTAAATGAGTTAAAACACGTGTAAATTAGTTTTTGCAACCCATTTCTCTCTCCTTGGCTGATCCTTTCCTCTTTCCCCAATCGTGAGTTGCCATTTTGAGTGCAAAGAAAGAGCTTCAAGTTCCATTCCATTTTCTAGACACTTTGAGACAAAACCTTGAACTACAAAGTTGTTCCTTACCCTCTTGTGAGTGAGTTTATTGGAGGCTTTTGTGGGTGGTTTAACTTGATTGGTTGCTTGAAGACCATTCTCTTGAACACTAGGAAGCTATTGGTGGTAAGTATTCCAACTTTCTTTGAGTTTTTATAAAGATCATAAAAGTGGATGAGTTTTTGATTATGTATATGAAGGTTGAGATAGTTGAGAGGAAAATGTTGTTGTCTTGTAGCTTGCATGAGTAATCAAGATTGGTATTGATCATATTATGGTATGATCGTGTAGGTTGCCTTTCACGGATCCTATTGTAGAGGATTGACGTTTGTGAGCTTTCTTGGGAAGCAAGGAAGTGGGACTTGGAGGAATCAACGTTAAGGTAAATACTGTGTCCTGGGGTTAGTCCCCTTGTTTGCTCCACCATGTCCATTGGAAATGGTTGGAAATTGTATTTTTTGATAATGTTTCATAAGGTATGCCTATGCATTTGAACATGTTGCATGTAATATGTATATTATTGTGAGCCTGATTGCTCATGTGGCCTGATTGCCTACTTCTCTGGCCAGTAGAAAGATTTGTTGGGGACTTCCACTGGATAGGGCTCCACGAGGGAGTTCCGGTTGGCGCTATGCCTTAGAGTAGTAAAAGCTCTAGGATGGTCCTGGGAGTTATATGACAGGTGATATGCCTCCAGCATATATATGATTTTAAGCCAAAAAAAGAAAGAATCTTGATCAATCATGAATAAAAAGGGCTATAACTGCTATTAAATTGATAAATCTCAATCAGATATTTTGTGAAAAAGGGACAAAAAGAAGCTCAAATTGGAAGCACAAGTCTGAAGCCCGCACTATTGGCGCGACACTGGCGCTAGTAGTGCCAAAAGAACTTCTTAAGACAGAACCTCCATGCTACTAGCGTGGCACTGGCGCTAGCCATTCATGCTAACCGCGATGTTAGCGCGGGAACCACGCTAGTAGCGCGAGCATGCTGTATGCTGAATAAAACTCCCATGCTAGTAGTGCAAAATTGGCGCTAGTAGCACAAAACTGGGGCTAGTTGCGCGAAACTGGCGCTAGTAGCGCAGGAGGCACGTGATAGTTTTAAATCCTATCTCAAACTGTATCAAAGGAGATTGAACCAAATACACGATGAAGATTTGATCAATATTTCTAAGCAAGGGCACATAATCTATAAATAGAGACTCAGACCCCCAGAAGACATAATCTTTGGCTTGAGAGAATCGTGAGCACAGAAAATTGAGAGAATTCTTGAAGACTCGCGCTGGAGATCAGGATTCCAACGGAGTTGAAGACCGAAGACCATTGATCTTCTATCTTCTTCTTCTTCTTTACTGCTTTTATGAACAATTTTTATTCTTTGAATTTGTTTAAGTAAGACATGAATATGTCTGACTAATTTCTTTTTGTAGTTGGGATCACGGACCCAATGTGAATCTTTTATATTTCCTATACTATTTTTACAAGTTAATTAGTTTAGTTTATTTTATTCTTCCTGTGTTAATTTTTCTATATCCTGATTAGAACTGATCACTCTAATTGTAAGGCTTTGAGGGTTATGGCTCACAATAGACATATTGAGGTTTTAATCTGGACAAGGATAAAATAACAATTTGTGCATGACCTAGTCATAGGCTTACATAGATTACAGACTTTTAATTCATTTGCTTAATGCTTAATTCGAGAGGGATTACTAGGACACTAGGATTCTAATTGGGTTAAAGGATTGAAATCACTAAGACATTAGGGTTCAACTAATTTATAGGGAAATAATGAATTGTCTGAGCAAACAAATTCGTTAATTATAAAATACAATATAGGAATATAAGGGAGGATCGGAGGTGAAGTGCATCATGGCTACCGTCTTTTTACAATTTTTAATCAATCTCATAACTTCTTGACGTTTTTGCTATTCTTGCATGCGTTTGAATTTAATTGCTTTTAAATTTCTGTTTTTAAATTACAATCTCAACTATTTCACAATCAACCTGAATTCTTTTCTTCCAATGAAAAAGGGAATAGTTAAAATTAATCATTGGTGCATTAATCCTCGTGGGACGATATCTTTACTTATCATTTTATTACTTAAAATGAACGGTATACTTGCCGATTTCGCTACAAGTTTTTGGCGTCGTTGCTTTGAATTAATTACGCCAATATTAGTTTTAACTTTCGATCTTTGATATTGGAATTTTTATTTTTTTTGTTACTAATTGATTTCTCTCTTTTATGCGAGGTAAAGTTGACCGAGACACTTTACAATTTTATCCAAAAATCGAGAAGGTTACAAAGAAAAATCGAAAATTAACCAAGCTAAGGAAGCAAGAGGAATCCTCGAGTTCAGAGCCAAAAACAGAACCCGAGATGGCAGCTCATAATCCACCGCCACCGGAGGAGGAATTGATGGAGTCAATTCTGGCTCCTCTTTTCACGCGGCCGAATTCAAACATCGTCAGACCACAAATCAAAGCCAACAACTTTGACATCCAATTGTCATTGATAGGATTGGTGGAGAAAACCCAGTTTGGTGGAGAAGATTATGAAGACCCCCATGCTTTCATGGACAGATTTCTAAGAATCTCTGACACTACCAAGCATCATGGGGTATCAGATGATGCAATTCGATTGAGGTTTTTTCCTTTTGCTGTAACAGGGAAAACTCTCAGATGGTTGGATAGGCAAGCTCCCAACAACATCAGAACGTGGGATGATCTGGCAGCCAAGTTTTTCGCAGAACACTTCTCCATGGAGCAAGAAAAAGAGGAAGAAACACCTGCAACCAAAGAGCCTGCGACAAAAGACAAAGACGAGGCAAAGGAGAAAGCTGCAGATATTTCAAAGAAGCAATGAGATTTCTCTCGCTTTGAGAAACCACCATATCCCATAAAGTCAAAGAAGTATGCACATAAGCAACAACATGTCAGGTTCTTAAAAATATTTAAAAAGTTGCAAATTAATATTCCCTTTGCAGAAGCTTTAGCTAACATGCCTAACTATGCTAAGTTTATGAAAGATCTTTTGTCTAGAAAGCATAAGTTGCAGGAATTTGAAACAGTGGCTCTCACAGAGGAGTGTAGTGCCATAATTCAGAAAAATTTCCCACCGAAGCTTCGAGATCCAGGGAGTTTCAACATCCCGATTGCGATAGGCAACATGAATGTTGGTCGGGCATTGTGCGTTCTTGGAGCAAGCATCAACCTCATGCCACTTTCCGTGATAAAGTCTCTCGGCATTTTCGAGCTGAAGCCTACGATGGTGTCTCTCCAACTTGCTGACAGAACGTTGCGAAGACCAAACGGAGTAATTGAAGACGTACTCGTCAAATTGGACAAGTTAATCTTCCCTGCTGACTTCGTAGTGCTCGATATGGAAGAAGAAGGAGACATGCCTCTTCTGTTGGGTAGGACGTTCCTTGCCACAACAAGAGCTATGATTGACGTGGAGAAAGGAAAGCTGGAGCTTAGAATGGATGACGAAAAGGTCACCATTAATGTGTTCGATGCAATGAAGCACGCTGAGGATAATAGTGACTGCTTCCGGGTGGACATTCTTGAAGGACTGTTCCATGAAAAGAAAGATGATTAGACTCTTGAAGAAGAGAAATAATTCTTTGATGAAAACCCTCCAAAGGAAGATGCTGAAATTCCAATGGAAGAATTGAAGAAGAAAAAGTCAGACATCATAGCTGAAGCACTAAAGGTGGAGTTAAAAGAGCTTTCACCTAATCTAAAATACGTCTTCTTAGGAGATGAAGAGACGTATCCTGTCATCATCAACAAGGAGTTATCTGAGACTGAAGAAGCCAAGTTAATGAAAGTGCTCAAAGACCATCAAACATCCATAGGGTGATCCATCTCCGATCTAAAAGGAATCAATCCTTCCTTCTGCACTCACAAAATACTGATGGAAGACAACATCAAACCAGTGAGACAGCCTCAGCGATGACTCAATCCTACTATGAAAGAGGTAGTTCGGAAGGAAGTAGTGAAACTCCTTGATGCCGGCATGATTTACCGATCTCAGACACTGCATGGGTATGTCCAGTCCAAACAGTGCCAAAGAAAGGCGAAGTCACAGTGATCAAGAATGAAAACAATGAATTGATTCCCACCAGAACCATAACTGGGTGGAGGATGTGTGTGGATTACAGAAGATTAAATGATGCCACACGAAAAGATCACTTCCCACTTCCCTTTATAGATCATATGCTAGAAAGACTGTCCGGACATGCATATTATTGCTTCCTAGACGGTTACTCCGGCTACAATCAGATACATGCTGCACCAGAGGATCAAGAGAAGACAACTTTCACTTGCCCCTTTGGAGTGTTTGCCTATAGAAGGATGTCATTCGGCCTCTGCAATGCACCCACTACTTTTCAAAGGTGCATGCTTTCCATCTTTTCTGATATGATTGAAAAATCATTAGAGGTATTTATGGATGACTTTTCTATTTTTGGTTCTTGCTTTGATTCATGCTTAGTTAATTTATCTAAAGTATTGAAGCGTTGTCAAGAAACAAACTTGGTTTTAAAATGGGAAAAATGTCATTTTATGGTAAAAGATGGAATAGTATTAGGCCATAAAATTTCTGAAAAAGGGATTGAAGTTGACAAAGCCAAATTGTTATTAATTGAAAAACTTCCCCCTCCTGCTAACGTTAATGGTGTTCGAAGCTTCTTAGGCCATGCAGGTTTTTACAGAAGATTCATCAAGGACTTCTCCAAGATTGCAAAGCCCTTGAGCCAACTCTTAGTGAAGGACACTGATTTCAAATTTGATGCAGAGTGTCTGAAGTCCTTTAATCTGTTGAAGGAAAAACTGACAACTGCGCCTTTCCTGATGGCGCCTGATTGGAATCTTCCGTTTGAGCTCATGTGTGATGCGAGCGCATATGCAATAGGAGCAGTACTCAGTCAGCGTAAGGATAAGCTATGGCATGTTATCTATTATGCTAGCAAAGTGTTAAATGAGGCACAAGTTAATTATGCCACATTTGAAAAAGAAATGCTAGCTGTAGTTTATGCATTAGATAAATTTAGACCTTACTTGATAGGATCTAAAATTATTGTTTTTACTGACCATGCTGCATTGAAGTATCTCATGAGTAAACAGGATGCAAAGCCACGGCTGCTGCGTTGTGTAAGAACCTGCACCGTTAATTCAGGAATTTAATTAATTAGTTATGAGATTAATGAAATAATTCCATAATTGACCCTAATAATTATGAGAAGGTTTAAATAATTATGGCAAGTGATTAATAATGTTGAAAGCCGCTTTTTCGACGAAAAGTGCAGATACCGGTTCTGCCTCACGGTATAAATGCGTACCGATGAAGTATCCCAAATTTTTTGAAAAGTGTGTATATATTACTAGAATAATATATAGGACTAGTATAACAAGTTTGGAATCAAAATAATGAGAACTGGCGTCAGAACTGATATCGGCTACGTAAAAGTGCATACCGGCAAAGTGCAGCGAAAAATAAAATAAAAATATGACAAATCCTAGAAAAATGACTAGGTTCAGAATCCAAAGTTTGGGATTAAAATACTAAGCGTAGCTATTAGCGCTAATACAATGCGATTAAAACTTAAACGACTATAAATAATGAATTGACACATAACCCTAGGCCATATTGTGTCTGCCTACGTGAGTTTTTCTAAAGGCTCAGCTGCTGCCACCTTCTCCCTTGGTCACCATAGCTTGAAAACCTCTCAAAATTCCACCTTTCTTGTTAATCTTCTTCATCTAAACACTTGGCTTAGTGTGGGTTAGCATTGTGAGGGAGTGGAGTGCCTCATTTCTGACTTTCAGCCACTGTCTTGGGCGGGTGTGGGCTGAGTACCTTGGCTTGAGTTGTTGAAGCCATTTTCTTGGTAGTTGGTACTCCAAGAAGCCATCTTTTGTGCAAAGGACCAAGTTTTGATCACTATTTTCGCGTACCTTTGGAGTCAGAATCTTGGAGCTGACTTGAGAGCTCCAAGAGCACTTGTGATTCTGTTTTGAAGCCTATGGATAAGAACCATCACCTTTGATCATGATTTTACTTGTTAAAAGAGGAGTCTTGGCATGTAAAATGAGTTGAATAGGTAACCAACAGGAACATGAACCTAAATGTGTATAAAAATGCATGCTTGGACATTAAAATGGGTTAAAGGTTGAGTCTTGTATGGATATCTTCGCGAAATGTAGAAACTGCATTATGTCGCGAAATATCCGTATATAATATCTGGATATTGATATCCGGATATAGAGCTTGTGATATCCGAATATGGATATCCGACTATGATATCCGGATATGGATATCCGGATATGCCCTCGACAAATATCCGGATATTCTAAGAATTTTGAGACAGAGACTGTTCTGTTTATACATAACTGTATATTTGGGTTTGTGGACCCATGATTGGTTATGTTGAACCTCTGTAATAATTAATCTAAGTCAGAATCAAAGGGATTAAGGGCTTATGGCTTTGGGAGAAGCCTAATGGCATGAAACGTAAAAGGAAACGTTGTCGTTATGTCATGAACTATCGGTGTATGTATATTGATATGATTACTGGTCTAAAACAGATTGTGATTGTGTTATTTGTGAACCTTGAGCTAGTATGGACTTGGCTTGGATAGATTGCTTAAGAGGTAAGCTTTAGCGTCCTCGATTTTGCCCATGTTTGGTTTCACTATACCTCATGGAGGGATGGTTTATATGCATGATGTGCCTTTCTGAAATGATGATTTATTGAAATTCTTTTGAGTTGTTAAGTGCAAATTCCTTATGATATGTATGTAGTGTTCCACCTAGACAGTAAGCCTGAGTATGTAGCACCATACAATATGGTGATTCTGTGGGCGGGTACAAGGAGCGCCTTATACTACTATGGGTTGTAGACGTATGTAATTCCTGCATTTTCTCTAGCCAGTAGGATATTGACACACATGACATGATATTATGCAGCATTGCACTGATTTTGGAACTTATACTGTTTTACTATTTTTAGAACTTATATTGCACATGTAAGTGAGCTTGGGGTGGAGAGATCTTTGAGGACCCCTTGTCTTACTGAGATTTCTGTTTAGAGATCTCACCCCACGTTTGGGGCACATTTTCAGGTTTAGGTACCTCGGGGGATGAGACCTCGGGCGGTAGGAGGCCGAAGCTAAGTTGAGATATTTGATGTTGTGCTGATATGCCTGGCTGTTATTTTGTTTTGTTGTCTTATATTGTTATATGATTTGAGACCATGTTGGGTTTTGTTGCCTTATTTGGTGAGCATGTGGGTTGTCCATGCCACATTGACTTGACCATGTTGATTTAGATTCGAGTTGTATAACGTATCAGGATTATGTTCCGGACTACGTGTTGTGGCTCTGTGATTTAGATACTCACTTATTTATGTAATGAGGTTATTCAGTGTAGTTAAATGTTTATTTGCAATTTACATACATGCGATGTTTTAAATGAAAAGATTGATTAATCAACTTGGTTAATAATAATGACGTCATAATTGAAAAGAAAAAGTTAGTTCCGTATTTTTATTAAGCCCTGCTTAATACGATGATATGATAACAATCGGGTATACACAGGGTGTTACACGTTGGATGCTTATCTTCCAGGAATTCGACTTGGAGATTCGAGACAAGAAGGGAGTTGAAAACAAAGTAGTTGATCACTTGTCAAGGATTCAAGACAAAGAATTGCAAGATGGTCCTGAAATTGAGATCAAAGAATCCTTCCCTGATGAACAAGTGATGGCAGTTCGCTTCGGACCATGGTTCACAGAATTTGCGAATTACAAAGCTGTAGGATCAATTCCTGAAGACCTCACATGGCAACAGAAAAAGAAGTTCTTGCATGATGCAAGGAGGTACCACTGGGATAACCCCTACTTATATTTTCAATGTACTGACGAGATTATTCGCAGGCGTGCAGCTGAGATGGAGATTTCGAAGAATCTTTAGCATTGCCATGCATCGGATTATGGAGGACACATTGGTGGAAATAGAACAGCGCAGAAGGTCTTGCAAAGTGGGTTCTACTGACCCACAATATTCAAAGACTCGAAGGAGTTCGTAGAGAAGAGTGGCAGATGCTAGAAGACGGAAAACATCTCCCGAAAGGATGAGATGCCCTTAAACTGCATACTGGTTGACTTTATGGGACCCTTCCCGATGTCATATTCCAACCAATACATCTTGGTTGCTGTGGACTACGTGTCCAAGTGGGTTGAAGCAGTGGCCCTACCGATAAATGATGCTAAGGTAGTCGTGTCCTTTCTGTGAAAGAACATCTTCACCCGATTCGGAGTTCCAAGAGCCATCATCAGTGATAGAAGAACCCACTTCTGCAACAAGCAATTTGAGAGTCTTCTCACGAAGTATGGAGTCACGCACAAAGTGGCTACACCATATCATCCTCAGACAAGTGGACAAGTGGAGATCTCTAACAGAGAGCTGAAGAGGATCTTGGAGAAGACTGTGGGCACACAAGAAAAGACTAGGCAAGGAAGCTTGATGATGCACTATGGGCATACCGAATAGCGTTCAAGACTCCTATAGGTATGTCACCATTCCAACAGGTGTACGGTAAGTCCTGTCATCTCCCTGTTGAACTAGAACATAAGACTATCTGGGCAACTAAATTTCTGAACTTTGAACCAACTAAAGCTAATGAAAAATGATTACTGCAATTACATGAGTTGGATGAGTTCAGGTTAGCCGCTTATGAGAATGCCAGGATATACAAGGAGAAGACAAAGAGGTGGCATGACAAGAAGATAGCTCCGAAGGAATTTGAGCCGGGACAGCAGGTATTATTGTACAATTCTCGACTGAGATTGTTTCCAAGTAAACTCAAATCCCGTTGGTCAGGTCCCTTTGTAGTTAAAAAGGTATACCCCTATAGCACAATAGAAATTTCACCTATAGACACTGATAACCCTTTCAAAGTTAATGGCTGTAGGTTGAAGTTGTATTACGGAGGACAAGTGAATCATGACAAGGTTTTTGTCCCTTTGAATTCACTTGAGCCTTAAACTATTCGTGTCAGGATCGTGACGTTAAACAAGCACTAATTGGGAGGCAACCCAATAATCAAATTTAATTTTCTTTGTTTATATTTTATTAGGGTATTTTTAATTTTCTTAGGTTAGTTTAAATTTTTAACAAGTTTAGTATTTGGTGAAGTAGTGACCATATGGAATAATCCAAAATTCTGGGACTGGCGCTATCAGCGCCAACCTGGCGCTAGTAGCACCACATAATAAAGTGAAACAGTAAGTCCACGCTTATAGCGCCAAACTGGCGCTCTAAGCGCCAAATCCTTCAGAATTAGCCAGTTCGCCCAACAGCTCGAAAACTGGCACTTGCAGCGCCATCAATTCAAAAATTCACAGTAACTCTGCGCTGTCAGCGCTAGTTTGGCGCTAGCAGTGCGAAAATTACAAGAAATACTCATGCTAACAACGTGAGTTTCGAGCTGTTAGTGCCAGAGTGACCAAAAGTTCTAGTAGCTCCACGCTGTCAGTGCCAGTTCAAAATCAGATTTTAAAAATTGTTAACCCTAATTTCTTCCTCCCTAATTCCCTCTCTCTCTCTCTCACGGCTAACCCTTTCTCCCTTTTTTTCTCTGAGCAACCCTAACCACCGCCAACACCACCATACTCATCCTTCTTCAACCCCAACCACCACCAAAACCACCGAAAACCACCACATCCACTGGTCCTACATCAACCTACTCCTCTTTTCCCCTCTCTCTCTACCACCCTTTTCAACCCTAGCCACCACCATCTACCACCTCACTACCAGTACCACCGCATTCAATCACAATCGCCACTCCACCATTTTTCACGGTGAACCAAAAGCCACCCCACAGTCACCGTTCACTTTCCTCAACAAACAAAACCCACAACATCGTGTGGCTCTTCACCCCCTTTCCTTCTCTTCCACATTTCCTCCATCCACAACCGAGGAACCAACCACCGAGAACCACTCTAGCCACCACACCACCTTCCATAACTGATAGCCAATCCCCAGAAACCAAACCAATATCATCCTTTTTCACCCAGCCACATTAACCCCATCACCTCAGAATTCCCTCAACCACCGGTAGCCATAATTTGGGGTTCTGATTAAAAGAAAAAAAAATTAATTAGGGTTTTTCAATTCGTCCATTGCTACTATTGCAGGCGACAAGGTATTCTTCTTTCTTTATTTTGATAATTGCTGGATGCTGCCTGATGTTGTCACCAATGTAGGAAAAAAATTAAGCATGCTTATTTGACTGATAGATTACAAATTCGAATGCTTATAAGTGTGATATGTTGGAAACTGGATGCTTATAAAGGATGCAAAATTTTATGAATGTAGAATTGAGCTTCAATAGAATTCTAAAGATGATTGATCTGTTGTTTAGGTTGATAGCTATGCCTATAATGGATGCTGAATAGAATGATGGTTATTGATTTTGTCAAAAGGATAAATCATAAGATGGATGACTCATTATTATACTCATTGTGCTAGTAATCATTAGAAACCTAGGTTGAGCATATGACACAATATCACATGATGAGTCACCTGGTTTTGATTGCACTTCTGGTATATATAAATAATCTTGGTTTAACTGGACTACAAGATGATTCATAATCATAGTCATACACTGATGCACTATTGCTGATTTAGTCTTATTTGGGAATGTGATTAATTGTAATTAATTCTTGAGAAAGAAACACATGTCAATAACCTTATAAACCTTTCTCATACAGAACTAAAGATGTTGATTGAATGATATTGCATGAATAGAAACAATAGGTCATTCTGATATTGCATATTGATAACTGAAGAATGATGGTTGTCTGATTTGTTTATCCGAGTTAATATCCATAAGTCATTGTGATGATGATATTCTGTGATACTAAGTAAACACCTAGGAAATTTGGAATAGACTGATTCTATCTCTGATCTTCATGAGTTCTATAACACCTGGCAATTCTAAATTATATATTAAAATATATTATATGAGAATTAAAGGGAAGGATTAGTGAAAATCTTGAAAGTTAGGCCAAAATACAAAGAAATGGCAAAACAGTAAATTTGCCATGCACACAACCCTAGGAAGGAAATTGAGTAAGAGGTTTCAAATGATAAAAATAACCCTGGAAATGGATTCAGAATGAAAAATTAAGTGGATAGGCAAGTTTCAGAAAATTCAGTGAATAGTATTTTTACTGGGTAAAAATATCGCGGTACGATTGCACCGTAAAATGTGCCGATTGAGTTTTGAGCTCTAGGTTTTGAATACAAGTTATAAATGGTTTATAGAACTAGGAAATATGATTTTTGATGAAAATTGACAGAAATTAATAAGTTTGGGGAAGCGTGCCTACGGCGCGTGTAACAGCTTAAAACAACATTTTCTCCGATCGACAGGAAAACTCAGGATTCATCTGATCAAGGGTAATTAAAGGACAATGGTTAATATTAAAAATTAGAGTTTCTAAATAGGTTGCGAATTTATGGACGTTTAGCGAAATCAGAGGAAAAATTCAAGTTATTTTGAAATCGCGTGAGATGGCGATGGAGCCCACCTCACTTAAAAACCCTTTAAGCCACCTAAGCTAAACACTAGTCACCATTTTCTCTCTCCTTTCCCCTTGCCCAAACCGTGCAGCCCCCCTTGGACACCATTGATGAGTTTGATTTTCTTCATCTCATAACTTCCTCAAATCTTAACCGAATCGAGTGATTCTTGTCTTGAAATTCGATGGAAATCATCACCCGAACCCGTTCCACCGATTAGTTTCCCTTGAAACCCTCTCTATTATGAGAAAAAGGGCATATACAGCCACGAAATTATTGGAAGTTTTGTGATTTTGGAGTTGATTTCTTAAGTCATTTCTTGTGGAGTGCTAGAAGGAGTCTTGTGACGTAATTGTGAGTAAGTTTCTTCACCTTTTGATGGTTGATTCATGGATTTGAATTTATGAACCCTAATCTTGTCTTTGATGATTTGTGTTGTTAGAGAGCTCAAATGGAAAATGTGTATTAGATGATAATGTCTTAGAATGATGTGTTAGAGCTATAAGTGCAATGAAAATTATTGGTGAAAAATACGATTTTTAACTTAGGAAAATTTGATGGTGCCATGACTTTGGGTTTTTGAATTGTGTTAGGATTGTGTTGGTGAGTTGTTGTATGATTGAATGATGCTATAATAGGATTGTATGAGGTGTGGAATTGTTAAAATTGATTGAAAATCCCTTGGAGTACCCTATGTTTAAATTCGGCCATTAAGGGGAAAAGAGAGGAATTTATGTTGAAAAATTGTTGGATGATGTGTTGTGTATTGAATGGTAATTAGATGGGTTGTGTGGTGGTTGAAAGGTTGGAAAATCAATGGAAAAATAATTGGTAGTGTTGAGTGGTTAATTGGACCTAGAGCAAAATATTAGGCAAAACGACGTTTGAGTGACGAAAAATGAAAAGTGGCACTTGATATGACCTTTTGGAAACCTAAGGATGCCTATGAAAATGAGAAAGAAAATTTAAAAAAATAAATTACAAATTTACACTATAGAGGCCGAACCTACATTGTGAAGGGGAGGATTTTTGATGTTTTCATGTTTTGATAGATTTGCCGTGTATTGATGATTAGTACATGGTTGTTGTAGGTTGTCGTACGTAGATTTGAACCCCGAAGTGTGAGTTCGGTGGATTGCCTTGGTCCCGGACCAAGTGGGCTTGAGGTGAGTAATTGGAACCATGCTTGTGTAATTGATAACTTGCATGTGTTGTATGAATTTTAAGTGATTGCGAATGTCCTCTGTGTAGGCATTTCTGCTGTGTAAAGAGCTCATAGAATATATTATTGGAAGCTAAGTGAAGAGGACTATACAGGTAACCTCTTGGTACTGAGGCTTGATCCCTTTGTGTGTTCCACCATGCCCATTGAGGGTGATTGTAGGAAGTGTATGTAAGTAATGTAGAATAACATGATCATGCATTTATTATGTATGTTAGTGGTACACTGGATGAACCGAGTCTCTGGCCAGTAGACAGTTTGCCTTCGGGCGTTGTGGACTTCAACTGGATAGGTCTCCGAGAGGGAGTTCCAGTTGACCTAGGGTCGTGGCGTGTGATCCGGATAGGAGCACACTAGGAAGTCTCGGGTGTGTATGGATGGGAGGAGTGCCTCGGTTTGATGTTCTAGGAACACGCCTTGGTTGAGACCCGTAGGCTTATATGCCGAGCCATTAGGCAGGACGTTGCATGGTATTGGTAGTGACCATTCTAGCTTCGTCGTATTTTGTATCCCTATGTTCCCCAGTTTCTCTAAATCCCTTGCTATATCCCGTTTTTCAAGATGTTATTTTATATTATTTATATGCATCGAAGTGAGCCATTGGGTGGAGTTTTCTCCGGAACCTCTGGGTTACTGAGATATATTCGTATATCTCACCCTGTCTTGGGGGCTTTATTTCAGGAGGTAGCAGTGGTGCAAGAGCGGCGGACAAGAAGCCCGTAGGATGAGTCGTTGGAGGACTTTATACTTTTTCATTTTGATGGCCATTGGGCCTAGGCTAGACTTAGGGCATGAACATTGTATATGTTGTTAGGATGAGATTTATGTCATATTTGTTCATGCTATTTTGCCTAAGTCTAGATACATGTAGTTTATGACATTTGGAGACTTATGAATTATGTTGTAATTTGGATAATTGTAAATATGATATTTGGATCTTGTGTAATGTGAAGCATATGTAATATGATGAAAAGGCAATAGGACTATTTTAGGATTATGATTATGTGTATGATTAGCAAATGCATGCAATTGGACTTTGATGATTGAAACGTATTAAGTATTGATAAAGGAAGCAATGTGATACGTATTGTATAAGTAAAATAAATTGTGATGGGTTGTAAGTGTCCCAAGGCATTGTTGGTCCTTGTGTGTGCCACCCAATGATTATTAGGTACATTTGAGATCTTAGATCACATTGGCAAATTTGGGAATTTTTGTAAAAACAAAGGAAACTCTGGCGAAATTTCTAGAAATTGGCGTAATTTAGGCAAATTTCGGGAGAACATATCTCCCTCCACAGAGGTCCGACAGGGACGTAGCATACGGAATTTTGAATTTTGAGATGTCCTCTATCTTGTGGTAAAATTTGGTAAAATTCTGGGTTGGATGTCGTCCTGCAGAAGGCAGAGAGTGTAGACTGCCCATTTGCTCACTGCACTTGTGGCAGTTCTGGACCGGTTTTGGGAAATTAATTCCCGCTTCGCTCCTTTGTAAATTTAGGTGTATGATATATAAAATTGAAGCTTGAGGTGTCTAGTTTTTTGTATAAAATTTTGAGAGCAATTGGTTGAGTGGAATTTCTGCAGTAATTTGTGGAGTGAGGGATGTTTAGAGCTGTTTTGGGATTGGTTGGCAGTTTTGCTTGTCCAACTTCAAACGGCGATATCCGGAGCAAACGAGCTCTAAATAACTCATGTGATAGCTTCCTGGAAATTTAATTGAGTGTAGAATAACATATCAAAATATGGGAGGCTTGTAGAATGCGATTTATATGCAGAAAATTAAATACCGAACCTTGTTCGGAAGAGTAGAAAACGTAAAAGTGAGAATTATGCTAAGTGGGTTTATGGGAACCCCTTAGTGACTTGTAGTAAGTAAAATAAGTAATAAAAGTAGTCTAAATAAGTATTCCGTAAATATTTTACAGTTACGGTCACAACTTTTAATTATTACGCCTTTTATTGTTTTAAATGCTCGCGTAATAAACGGAAAAAATTTACTCGCATTTTATCAATGAATTGTTGTGATTGTAACTGTGCTTAATATCATAATTAATGTTAACAATACCGGTGTACAACGGGCTGTTACAAGTTCTGAATTTTATAATCTTGATTATTCCTGAATGACAATGATTGTAATCACATGTAGATAGACAAATTCTCATATGCTGCATATTTTGAGTCAATTTCAAGTTCATTCTGGGAATTTTGGTGCAACTGGTCTAAACTCTTAGCATAAAATTTTCTTACCAGAATTCCAATGTCTATTTGGTACTTTTCTGGATGCAGGGAAAACAGGCTAAAAACACCAAAAAGGGGACTGGTACCGGGAGTGAGAAGACTGGCAGCACCTCTGGCACTAAGAGGCCCAAGGCCTCTTCATTCTCTGAGTTTGATAGTACCCGGTTCCTGTCACCTGATCACCAGGACCGGTATGTCAAATGGTTCCTGCCCAAGAAGGTCATATCAGAGAGACCCATTAGCCAGTCCCTGTATCTGAGTTGCCCAGTGTGGCAAACTATTGTGAAAAGAAAGTGGCACACTTTGGTCGAATTCCCTGAGCCTAGCTCCAGCACAATTCTGAAGGAGTTTTGTGCAAATGCTGATAAGGAGACTGTGGCTGAGACCAGGAAGAGTTGGGTGAGAGGGAAGGAAGTCCCTTTTGATGCTGCATCAATAGAGAGCTTCCTTCAAACCACATATGATCCTACCAAGAGCTGCTATTTCACAAACATTTCAACAAGTTGCAACCGTTTGAAGGAAGAGGGTTATATAGGGAGGACATGCCAGATATAGCTGAAAGAGTGCGGATTGCTATCACTCATCCACAGTCTGTGTGGAAGACTAAGAGTGGGCAGCCGGAGGTGCCTAAGAAGCTGGAGAGGCTGGATCTTAATGAGGAGGCGATATTTTGGCATACATTTTAATTCTACTGTCATCGCCTCGACCAACCTGAGTGATATTAATGTAGAGTGAGTGGTTCTATTATATACTCTCATGGGTGAGGAGAACCTCAACATAGCAGCTACCCTATCTGATAGGATAGTCTATATTATCACTCATGGGAGGGAGGATGCACGCCTAGCACATAGCTCATTGATTACACAACTATGTTTGCAGGCCGGAGTGGAGATTCCAGATGATGAGCCGCGGGATGTGAAGGTCCATGCTTCCATGACTCAGAGTCATTTCACTGCCATACGCAATGAGTCCACACGCAGGCGTTGTGGAGAGCCTCACATGGACCGGATGGAGCTCCACCTGCACCACCAGCTCCAGAGCCTGAGCCAGAGCCAGCACCGGCTGCTGTACTTTATGCATATTCTCCTATCATCCGGACCCTTGATCGACGGACACAGAGACTGATGGTTCAGAATGATTACATCATGAGGATGATGGAGCAGATATACTTGGATAGAGGTATCGACACCACCAGCTTCAGGCCCCAGTTTTCACCACCTTCCTCACCTCCAGAGCAGGATGAGCCTCACGTAGCTCCAGCTGATGATGCCGATGCCGCCATAGAGGACGCTTATCCATTTTTGCATTCCATGTCACACACTTCACCATTTATTTTGACTTGGCATTTTATTTTGCTGTTTTGGATATTTTATTTTGCCATTTTTGCATTCTCTGTATCACACACTTCACACACTTCACCATTTATTTACACATTTTACTTCTATGATTATTCTGTTTGATGTTTAACAAGTGTGTGTGTTCCACCTGCGCAGAAGTAGCTTCACTCGACTAGTTTAGTTTATTGTTAAGGACAACAACATTCTAAATCTTGGAATTGGGCCCATACCATATGCGATACCTGCTAACTACGGAATTGCACAACAGAGACGTCTAACACAAATTTTTCTGTTAAAAAGGGGAGAAATCTTAACCTTTCAATTTTTTTTTCTGTTGTTTATAATTCAATTTTTTTTTATTTAATTCAATTAAAAAAAAAAATTAATGAATTCCTGAACAAGCGTTCCTAATTTTTGCTTTTTTTTTTTGCAAAAGCTTACTCAGTAATTAATTAGATTCAATCATAAGAACCACATGTGATATCAGTGGAGCATTAAATTTTTAGATAATCTGAGAGTGATGATTGCTCGTTTGTATAATTGCTTTGATGAATAATTTTTAGATAATGCTTGATGTGAAATTTTGAAATTAAATTCTAGCTTGAATTATAACTGTGAGGATTGAGCCTAAACAAAAACTTTTTTTTCAGAGAGGCCTCATTGTAGTAGTTTTCTAGAACTTGAATTGTTTCTCTAGCTTGCATGCATTACTGACATGACAAAGACACTTTTATTCTTGTTAATTTAGAGCCAAACAGCCTACCTAGAAGAATTTTTCCATTGTTAAGCCCCTTTTAAGCCTTAGACCAATTTATTAAAAAACCTGATAAAATTACTTAACCATTTCTCCATTGACATACCTTGAAAGAGATTGAAATGCTGGTCAAAAGGAAAATCAAGGTACTTCTCAAAAAGAAAAAGTTAAGTAAGTTGAAAAAGAAAAAAAAAGAATGGTCTGCAAAAATGCAGCTCGAAAGAGAAAAGAAAGAAAACATCTGCAAACAAGGAAAGAAAAGAAAAGGTAGTGAAAAAGGGAATAAGAATTCCAAAATGACGAAAAGTGGCAGAATTAAAGACTGAGAAGAAAGTATTGTAAAAAATAAGTCTCAGTATTTCAGTCTCACAAATTAATCAGCCTCTGTCCAAAAGATTCTTACCCCCAAACCAGGCCAAGTTATAACCTGTCAAAGACCTTTTGATTAGTCTATGCATGTCAAAAGGGTCCCTCAATCTTAGGGAATTGAGAATATGATCAAGCCTATGGAATTACTACTACACTGATGGAATGAGTGTGAAACCATCCAAACACTAGAGTGATGAGAGTTATACATTTATCTAGTGAGGAACATTCAAGTTATGATCTGAATTTCTTGATAAAACTGAAAAGCATTGTTTGAAGTTTTTTTACGATGAAGTTATACATGTATAGCAGTCTGATATCTTAAGATAATTGTGTTCCATCTTTTTCTTCACAGAGTTAATCTTTACTTCTAAATTTTGATCTAGTACATTGCTGAGGACAACAACGTTCAAATCTGGGAATTGTTTGATATGCCTCCAGCATATATACGATTTTAAGCCAAAAAGAGAAAGAATCTTGATCAATCATGACTATAAAGGGCTATAATTGCTATTAAACTGATAAATCTCAATCAGATATTTTGTCACTAATTTTCTTATAATTTTGTAGGAAAATAGGACAAAAAGAAGCCCAAATTGAAAGCACAAGTCTGAAGCCCGCGCTATTAGCACGGCACTGGCGCTAGTAGCGCCAGAAGAACTTCTTAAGACAGAACCTCCACGCCACTAGCGTGGCACTGGCGCTAGCAGCGCCAGCCATTCATGCTAACCGCGCTGTTAGCACGGGAACCACACTAGTAGCGCGGGAACCACACTAGTGGCACGAGCCTGCTGTATGCTGAATAAAACTCCAACGCTAGTAGCGCGAAAGTGGCGCTAGTAACGCGGGAGGCACGTGATAGTGTTAAATCCTATCTCAGACTGTACCAAAAGAGATTGAACCAGATACACGATGAAGATTTGATCAAGATTTCTAAGTAAGGGCACAGAGTCTATAAATAGAGACTCAGACCCCCAGAAGACATAATCTTTGGCTGGAGAGAATCGTGAGCACAGAGAATTGAGAGAATTCTTGAAGACTCGCGCTGGAGATCAGGATTCCAACGGAGTTGATGATCGAAGACCATTGATCTTCTATCTTCTTCTTCTTCTTCTTTACTGCTTTTATGAACAATTTTTATTCTTTGAAATTTTTAAGTCAGACATGAATATGTCTGGCTAATTTCTTTTTGTAGTTGGGATCACGCACCCGATATGAATCCTTTATATTTCCTATACTGTTTTTATAAGTTAATTAGTTTAGTTTGTTTTATTCTGCCTGTGTTAATTTTTCCATATCCTGATTAGAACTGATCACTCTAATTATAAGACTTTGAGGGTTAGGGCTCACAATAGACATATTGGGGTTTTAATCTGGACAAGGGTAGAATAACAATTTGTGCATGACCTAGACATAGGCTTACATAGATTGCAGACTTTTAATTCATTTGCTTAATGCTTAATTCAAGAGGGATTACTAGGACACTAGGATTTTAATTGGGTTAAAGGGTTGAAATCACTAAGACACTAGGGTTCAACTAATTTATAGGAAAATAATGAATTTTCTTAGCAAACAAATTATTTAATTATAAAATACAATATAGGAATATAAGGGAGGATCGGAGGTGAAGTGCATCTTGGCTACAGTCTTTTTACAATTTTTAATCAATCTCATAACTTCTTGACGTTTTTGCTATTCTTGCATGCGTTTGAATTTAATTGCTTTTAAATTTCTGTTTTTAAATTACAATCTCAACTATTTCACAATCAACCTGAATTATTTTCTTCCAATTAAAAAGGGAATAGTTAAAATTAATCATTGGTGTATTAATCCTCATGGGACAATATCTTTACTTATCATTTTATTACTTGAAACGAACGGTATAATTGCCGATTTCGCAACAATAAGGTGCTTAAACGGTATCCATGATGGATGTTCTTGGATTGTGTACCCAATTGATTATTGATTGCATGATATACTATATGGATATTGTTTATGTTGCACATATGAGTGAGCCACTGGGTGGAGTAACTCTCCATGACCCTTGGTTTACTGAGATATATATGTATATCTCACCCCACATTTTGGGGCACCATTTCAGGTACTACTGATCATACTAGAGCATCGGGCAAGAGGTCTGCTTAGAGGCGGAGATGGATACATGGAGAGCATATGGACTATATAGCATTTTGGATAGATTTCATTTGATACACATTATAGTGTTATTTTGTATAATGGACTTAGGTTATGAACATGGTATTGTATGAGGTTGTACTTGCCATGCATTGGTTGTTCATAGTTAGTTCTAAGTCATTTTATCGTGGTTTGTATTTTGGTACATGTATGTATGTATATATATATATATATATATATATATATATATATATATATATATATATATATATATATATATATGCCTTATATGTTATTTTGAGTTATTGGTGAGCATGAGAGATGTCCATGGCCACTTTTGATATATTTGAGGTATTGGCATTGTGGTTTATGTAAGATTTTTCAAATTGAGGTATCATGGTTAAGTAATCTTACGGATAATGTAAATGATATAGCTATGGAAGGCTACATGTATGATGGAAGGGCCTTAGGCCTATTTGAGTATCAAATGAGTTGATAATCAGGTACCAAGTGATTTGGCGAAAAATCTCCATACCTTTTTATACAGCAAAATGTTGTCAAAAGTGTAAATTGCCCATGGGGAATGATTCCCACGGCTAGGAATCGATTCCCACAAGATGTTTGGCCACTGTCAAACGAAATTATAAGGTAGGAATCAATTCCCACCAAGACAGAATCGATTCCCAAAAATAAGAGAGCCAAAACTTGGTTACTGCCAAGAAAAATTACACATGGAAATCGATTCCTACCAAGAGGGAATCGATTTGCTAAAAACAGAGAATCATACTCATCTTATGTCTTGATGTCACATGGGCATGGGAATCGATTCCCACAATGAGGGAAGTGATTCCCTCAGAATAGAGTAGGACACATAGCTTCTGCCTCAACTCATAAAGGCAATAGGAATCGATTCCCATCAAGAGGGAATCGATTCCCCAGCTTAAAAAGAGAAAATTAATAGAGATATGGAATCAATTCCCTCCATTAAAAAATCCATTCCCAATTTGAAAATGACAAATAATCAATCTGGATTATAAAAACCTATAACATGATGTTAGGCAAAAGTTCTAAGTATTCCGTATTTAGTAAAGTTGCAATCACGGTAATGCAATTGTTTTAAATACAAAAAGGTTTTTAAAGAAAGTATTGGTAAATGAAAAGGAAAAAAAATAAAAAAAAAATTTACAATATTTTTTAAAAAACTACTGTGATTGTAACTGCGCTTGATATCATATGTGATGATAACACACCGGTCTGATAACGAAGTGTTACATTTTATTGTATCAAAGCAGTTTGCTATGGAACTCTAAATATTGTATGACTGTGTTTAGTGCTGTGTAGTTGTTTATAGACTTTTTACGATTATTGTATATGTGATTCCTTAGTGTAGGTCTAATCAGCTCATTCTTTTGTTTTACATGTACAGTTATCAGAAGGAGGCTTCGCGATAACTGTGGGGCACTTAATGCAAATCCTCCACCGTATGATATGGTTGCTGCAGCAGTGTTGAGTGCTCTGCAGACGGAGACGGCTGCGAATAGAACTATGATGGAGAACTTGATAAAAATGAATCAAGATTTGCTTCAGACCTTCATAACTGAAATGAGGGTTGAAAGGGATGCTAATAGGAGAGCTGATTCTCCTTCCCATATGGCTACGATGACTTTTATGCCCACGCCTACACCTACTATTACTCCCCAGCAAGGGGAGAGTGAGGTTAGTCATCACACTGGTAATGCTAGTCAATATACTATTGTTGAGCATCATTATGATGAAGCGGGTACGAAAGAGAGAAGACTAATTTCTTTCTAGAAGCACAAGCCTCCATCCTTTTGGGGTCTAAGGATCCTAAGGTAGTTACTACTTGGCTGCAAAGAATGGAAAAGATCTTCCAACTGATGAGATGTCAGGATCCACAGAGGATGAGGTATTTTGTGTATACATTGGAAGGAGATGCCTACGAGTGGTGGTGCAATGCGTCTAGGACTTTTGAGATTCAAGGGCAAGAGATTACATGGGCGTTGTTCGAAAATTTATTCCATGAGGAATACTTTCCTAGAGATGCTAGGTAAGCAAAGCAGGGAGAGTTTGATCGGTTGGTCCAAGGCTCTATGTCCATGGATGCTTATGTGGAGAGGTTTAATGAGCTGGTGAAGTTTGCTAACTACGGTGGGGTTCTACCAACCCCGAATTTCTTGGCTACGAGGTTCCAGAGGGGACTTAGTGAGAAGATTGCTAACCATATGTCAAATAAGGCGGTGCGAAATTTTGCTGATCTAGTCATCCAATGCAAGAAGGTTGAAACAGTTTATAGGAGGTACCCGAAATCTACTACTTCTCCTGATCAAGAGGGAAGGAAGACTGCTAATCCTTCAATTAGAATGGGAGGAATAATAATAAAAAAAAGGTTTACAAGTAAGGCAACTTCTGGTTAGTTCAAGAGGGGTGGAGCCCCGAGAGACGAATCTACTAACAGATACTATGCTCCCAAATGTCACAAGTGTTGAAAGTTTCATAGAGGTAATTGTTTGACGGCTAGAAGTTCATGTTTTAAATGTGGACATATTGGCCATTTTTCCAGAGAGTGTTTTTCTACTGCTGGGAAGGCTGCGAATGTGCAGGCCTTGCCGACTACCACAACCACTCCTACTGTTGGTAGAGTATATACTACCAACGTTCAGCAATCAGACAAAGCCCCGAATTTGGTAAAAGGTATAATTTTCGTTGCTAATTATGATTTATCTATGTTGTTTGATTCTGGAATGACACTTTCTTTTATTGCGGATTACGTTGCTAGGCTATCTAATTTAACTGTAACGAAGACAATTCCCTCTATTCATATTACAACCGCTACTTGGAGGTGAGTGATTCTTCATTCTTTTGTAGAGATGTTGAGTTTATGTATGAGGGCAGGGGTTACACTTTTGATCTGATTTTTAATATGATTTTGGGTGTGGATTGGTTATCCAAGAACTGTTCAATATCTGATTGCTACGGGAAATGGTTAATATTGTCTCCTGCTGAGCCTACTGTAAGTCCTTCTCCTTACTTATTTGTCTATCAGACGATTAAGGCGTTGAAGGCTGGAGCTCTAGGGTATATGTTTGTGGGTGGTCTTGTTGGAGAGAAAGAAGTGGGGATTTCTAATATTCCGGTGGTGAAGGAATTTGTGAAGGTGTTTTCGAATGAAATACTTGAGTTTCCACCTGAGAGGGAGATTGAATTCTCCATTGATCTATTGCCTAGCGTAGGGCCTATCTCTTTGGCTCTATACCGAATGTCACTATTAGAATTAGCTAAATTGAAGAAACATATTGAAAAACTTTCGGTGAAAAAGATTATTCGACCTAATATGTCTCCGTTGGGGAGCACCTGTCATTTTTGTAAAGAAGAAGGATGAAAGTATGTGATTGTGTACAGATTACCGGCAACTTAATAAGGTTACTGTCAAGAACAAGTATCCTTTACCAAGAATTGATGGTCTTTTGGATCAACTTCGAGGTGCTTGTGTCTTTTCAAAGATTGACCTTCGGTCCGATTATCATCAGATTCGGATTAAGCCGGAGGATGTGCCTAAAATGGCGTTCTGATCCAGATAAGAACATTTTGAGTACCAAGTTTTTCCTTTTGGACTCACTAATGCTCCGGCAAAGTTCATGGACTACATGAATCACATTTTTAAACCTTATCTGAATCAGTTTGTATTGTGTTCATTGACGACATCTTAATTTATTCTAAGAGCAAGGAATAGCATATAAATCATCTGAGGACTATGTTGCAAGTTTTGAAGGAGAAACATTTGTATGTCAAAACTGTCAAAGTGTGAGTTTTGGCTCTCTGTGGTACAATTTCTGGGTCATGTGATTTCTGCAAATGGTGTTGCGTTGGACCTAAGTAAAATAGAGGTGGTAAGTGATTGGGAACAACCTAAGACTGTGACTGAGATTATAAGCTTTTTAGGGTTAGTCGGTTATTACTGTTGACGTATCGAAGGGTTTTCTACTGTGGTCCTACCATTGACCCATTTGACACAGAAGGGTGTTCCTTTTGTATGGACTCAGAGTGTGAACAATGTTTTTTGACTCTAAAAGAGAGATTGACTATAGCTCCGGTGCTGAATCTTCCAGATCTTGAGGGTGAATTTGAGTTGTATTATGATGCTTCGAAGAAATGATAGGATGGTGTACTAATACAGAATAGGAGTGTTATTGCTTATGCATTTAGGCAGTTAAAGCCTCATGAAGAGAACTATCCGACACATGATTTGGAGTTAGCTGCAATTGTGTTTGCATTAAAAATATGGAGATATTTCTTATATGGGATGAAATTTGTTGTGTTCAGTGAGCACAAGAATTTGAAATATTTATTTCATGAGAAAGAACTAAACATGAGACAACGTAGATGGGTGAAAATCTTAAAAGACTATGACTTCGAGCTGAAATACCACCCAGGTAAAGCTAATGTGATGGCAAATGCGTTAAGCAAGAAATCTATCTGTGTGTCTAGTATAATGATGTGGGACAATGAGGTTATACAACAATTTAGGGATTTAAGGATAACTGAAATCTTTGCAGGCAAGTTGTGTGACATAGAGATTACCAAAATTGAAAATGAATTGCTTGCTAAAATTAAGGAAGTGCAACACCAAAATGAAAGTGTAAAATATCTAAAAGGTAAGAGTGGTATATCATGGAATGAACAAGGCATATTGTTATACCAAGGTAAGATTGTTGTGCCTAGGGTGTTAGCAGAGAAAGTTATGACTGAGGCCCATAAGGGTCAATATACTATTAATTCGGGTGCGACAAAAATGTACCAAGACTTAAAGATAAATTACAGATGGTCGAGTATGAAGAAGGACATTGCTAATTATGTGTCACGGTGTTTGATCTGTAAAAAAGTTAAAATTGAGAATCAGAAACCAGTTGGGCTGCTCCAACCTCTTGACATTCCGAAATGGGAATGAGAGGAAATTTCAATAGATTTTGTTATGGAATTGCCTCGAACTCAGGCTGGTTACGATTCGATTTGGGTGATTGTGGATTGGCTTACCAAGTCTGCACACTTTCTGCCAGTGCGAGTTGACTTCTCTACTGAGAAATTGACAAAGCTCTATGTGCATAGGATTGTACGACTTCATGGGATTCTTGTTAGCATTGTGAGCTATCGGGACCTGAAGTTCACTTCACATTTTTGGGGAGCTCTGCAGTAAGATTTTGGCACTCAGCTTAGACTGAGTACTGCTTACCATCCACAGACTAAAGGTCAGACTGAACGGACCATTCAGACCTTGGAGGACATGCTGAGGGCTTGTACATTGGAGCAGGGCACTGCTTGGGATAAATACCTAGCATTCGTGGAATTTTGGTATAATAGTAGCTTTCAATCCAATTTGGGTATGGTTCCGTATGAGGCCTTGTATGGCCAAAGATGTCGGACTCCTACATGTTAGACTGAGGTAGGTGATAAAGAAAGATTTGGACTTAATTTTGTGTAGGAAACTACTGAGCAAATCAAGATGATTAAAGATAAATTGAATAGGCACAGAATCGTCAGAAAAGTTACTATGATAATAAGCATAGAGCCCTAGAATTTGATGAAGAGGACCACATGTTCGTGAGATAGTCACTAATTACGGGTGCTGTCGTGCATTAGGAGTGAGAAAGTTGAGTCACAGGTTCATTGGACCATATCAAATTATTAAGCGTGTGGGACTAGTGGCTTATCAACTTGCCTTGCCTCCTTATTTATCTAATTTATATGACGTATTTCATGTTTCATAGCTAAGACGCTATGTTCTTGATGATCCACATGTAGTGATGCCGGATGATATTAAGATCCGGGAGAACTTGAAAACTCTCATTAGTCCTGTGGAGAACTTGATAGGTATGATTTGAGAAATTTGATAAATAGTGATTTTCATCGGGTAAAATACTGCAGTGTAATTTTACTGGTAAATGTGAAAAGTGAAATTATGTTTTAGGAAGTAAAAATATGTTGAGTTTGGATTAAATTTATGAAATATGAATGTAGTGAAGATTGGTGGATTAAATGGATGGTTTAAGTGAGTTAAAACATGTGTAATCAGTTTTTGTAGCCTATTTCTCTCCCCTTGGCCGATCTTTTCCTCTCCTCCAATTGTGAGTTGCCATTTTTGAGAGCAAAGAAAGAACTTGAACTTCCATTTCATTTTCTAGAAACTTTGAGACAAAACCTTGAACTACAAAGTTGTTCTCCACCCTCTTGTGAGTGAATTTTTATTGGGATCATAAAAATGGATGAATATTTGATTATGAATATAAAGGTTCAGGTAGTTGGGGGAATTTAATGGTATTGTTCCTTTGTAATTTAATGCTCACAATGATGAATGTTGATGATTGAATCAATAAAATTTATGGTGATGTATTTATGACACTTAGGTAAAATTTGGTGATGGAAAGTTGATGAAATTGATGAAAGGAGTTAATGCACCTAAATGAATTGGTTGTTGGTTTTTGGGGGTATTAATGAAGATGTTAAATGAAGGTTAAAACATAAGGAAATCAATTGAAAATCCCTTGGTTCCTTGGCGATGAAAGCCTTAGAGGAAATCTAAGGGGGAAATGTTTTTGTCTTGTAGCTTGCATGAGTAATCAAGATTGGTATTGATCATATTATGGTATGATCATGTAGGTTGCCTCTCACGGATCTCATTGTAGAGGATTGGCATTTGTGAGCTTTCTTGGGAAGCAAGGAAGCAAGACTTGGAGGAACCAACATTCAGGTAAATACTGTGTCTTGGGGTTAGTTCTATTGTTTGCTCCATTATGTCCATTGAGAATGGTTGGAAATTGTATTTCTGTGATGATGTTTAATAAGGTATACCCATGCATTTGAACACGTTGCATGTAATATGTATATTGTTGTGAGCCTGGTTGCTCGTGGGGCCTGATTGCTCGTAAAGCCTGATTGCGTGTGGCCTGATTGCTAGTTGGGGAATTCCACCAGATAGGGCTCCATGAGAGAGTTTCGGTTAGCGTTGTACCTTAGAGTCGTGAACGCTCTAGGAGGGTCTTGGGAGTTATATGATGGGGTCTTTGAACAATATCCATGATGGATGTTCTTGCATTGTGTGCCTAGTTGATTGTTGATTACATGATATATTGTATGGATATTATCTATGTTGCACATTTGAGTGAGCCATTGGGTGAAGTGACCCTCCATGACCCTTGGTTTACTGATATATATATATATATATATATATATATATATATATATATCTCACCCCATATTTTGGGGCACCATTTCAGGTACTGCTTATCATACTAGAGCATCGAGCAAGAGGCCTGCTTAGAGGCGGAGATGGATATATGGAATGCATACGGACTATATAGCATTTTGGATAGATTTCATTTGATGCATATTATAGCATTATTTTGTATCATGGACTTAGGTTATGAACATGGTATTGCATGAGGTTGTACTTGCCATGTATTGGTTGTTCATAGTTAGTTCTAAGTCTTTGATCATGGTTTGTATTTTGCTACATGTATATATATATGCCTCATATGTTAGTTTGAGTTATTGGTGAGCATGGGAGATTTCCATGACCACTTTTGATATATTTGAGGTATTGACATTGTGGTTTATATAAGATTTTTCAAATTGAGGTATCATGGGTATGTAATTTTGGATAATGTAAATGATGTAGCTATGGAAGGTTACATGTAAGATGGAAGGGCCTTAGGCCTATTTGAGTATTAAATGAGTTGAAAACCATGTACCAAGTGATTTGGAGAAGAATCCCCATACCTTTTTATATAACAAAATGTTGTCATAAGTGTAAATTCCCAGTGTGGAACCGATTCTCATGGGATAGGAATCGATTCCTGCAAGATGTTTGGCCACTGTCAAACAAAATTATAGGGAAGGAATCGATTCCCACCAAGAGGGAATCGATTCCCAAAAATAGGGGAGCCAAAATTTGGCTACTGCCAAGAAAAATTACACATGGGAATTGATTCCCACCAAGAGGGAATCCCTAAGAACAGAGCATCATACCCAACTTCTGTCTTAGTGTCACAGGGGCATAGGAATCGATTCCTACCATTAGGGAATCCATTCCCTCAGAACAAAGTAGGATACCTATCTTCTGCCTCAACTCACAGGGGCAATGGGAATCGATTCCCATCAAGAAGGAATCGATTCCCCAGCTGAAAAAGAAAAAATTAATAGAGATAGGGTATCGATTCCTTTCATTAAGGAATCGATTCCCCACTTTGAAAAATGACAAATAATCAATTTGGATTATAAAAACCTATGACATGATGTTAGGCAAAAGTTCTAAGTATTCCGTATTTAGAAAAGTTGCAATATCGGTAATGCAATTGTTTTAAATACAAAAAGGATTTTAAAGAAAGTGTTGGTAAATGAAAAGGAAAAAGAAGAAGAAAGTTTTATGTATTTTTAAATGAACTACTATCATTGTAACTGCGGTTAATATCATATGTGATGATAGCACACTATTCCGGTAACGGGGATTTACTACAGGCCTGAGTCAAAAAATTTATTTTTTAATATATGCCAGACCAGACTTATAATTTCGGCCTACATAGGCTAACACATAAGCTATGTGGAATAAAAAAAAGCACCTAATTTGGACATCCGATTAGGCTTATAGACCTGGCATGTAAAAGAAAATTTTAGAAATTTTTCAGTAAAGCTTCGAAAGGCCATAACTTTTGACCCAGGTCCAAATCAGGTGCTTTTTTTTTATTCCACATAACTTTTTGAGAGCTACGCGTTGAAAAAATCTTGTAGGGGATTTGGTCACCATATATTCGAGTACAGGATCATATAATCGAGTATATGGTCCTGCACTAGAGTATCAGGGTCATATACTCGGACTTTAATTTAATTATATGTGAATAGTATGACCATTTGTAGTTAACAATCCAATTATTAAATTGGGACATTACGTACTTCGTCACTAACTAACAGACTTCGCATTTAGCCATTTTCAATTATATATGTAGAAAGCTACAAAATTTGTGTTTGCAATTGTATGATTTGGTATATGTTTTCTAAACATAATGTGATATTTTATAAGGTTGGTTGATTGTTTTATTCCTCTTTTAAAACTAATTTATCACTTTATTTATTTTCTTAAATTATACATCAATCTGCCCCTATTAAAATTTGACTTAACCCTTCTTCTTTTTTTGGATATGTAATTTGATTTAATCCTAATCCTTAGTAAGTCATTTAATAGAGTAAGTGACTCATTTACTCAAATAAGTGTGGGTCAAGCTTTGTTAAAATATAAATAAATTGGTATATTATTCGAAAAGATTAAAAAGGGATAAAATGATAAATATTTTATTAAAATGTGGACAAGATGTTCATTCAGCCATTTTATAAAGATATATCGTGGATGATTTAAGTTTCTTTATTTGTTTAATTTTTTTTTTGATATGCTATAAATTAAACACAAATGTTAAAAAGAACCCAAAGGAAAAAGTATCTCTTCAGTTACTGGAGATAAAGTTATCTCCAGTGAATTCAAAACGATGTCGTTTTGAAATTATAAGACTAATTGGATTGTTAAATTGGGACATTACATATAATAATAAGACTAATATAACCCTTCAATATATTAAAATTACAAAAACATATTAATTTTTGCCCTAAAACGATGCCATTTTAAATTCACCGGATATAACTTATCTACATTGACTATCTTTACCCTATATTAAAACAGACTATTGCAAGCAATTTAATGTCAAACCATCATGAATAATGACGTGACTTCGTTCATATACTAAAAGCCTACTATTCCAAATACCATTTAATATAACATTTTCCAGAAACTTAAAAGAACATACATTCGTGAGTGGGGGAATGGAAACGGAATTCAAACAACTCGGCCAAAATAAGATAACAGGGATCAATACCTATTCAGATTTAAAGGACTTCTCAGATTTTCTTATGGATAAAAGTTGAATGGCTTAGCTTGAAGGGGTAAATATATGTTACATTATTTTTCTATTAAATTTTAATGATATCTAAGATAAATATTTATGTAAGTTTGGAAAAGGGGTGATGGCCCACCCTAATCCCTCTCAATCTCCATTATCAATGCAATGACATCTTGTTATGAGAAATTTTTAAGTGTTGTACGAATAAGATATTTTTCTTGAACTTTGTATCATTTAATGTGTAACTCCTCATCAATTATATTATTAAAACATTAGTTAAATTAGGAAATAATTATGACTTATGCAGCTAAACTAGTGCATATTCAATAGTTTAGAGTAAGAAATTTCTCCCGGTAATGAGAGTTTCGTCGCATTTGTGATTTTGCACGGTTCAAATTCAAATTAATCCACATCCATTGGCATTGATCTTCGGATACCGAATAATATTTATATAAAAAAAAATTCTCTTACTTTAAAAGCACCCAAGAACATCTCAAGGCATCCTTTGTTCTTCAAATTCTAGTTTTAAAGCTACATAAGCTAATTAATTGCTGATCTCCCCTCCTATAAACAAATAATCTCACTATATATAATTAATAGTTATATATGAAGTGGGCGAATGAATATAGTACTATTGATCTCACTTTACAATGCACTGTTTCAATATTTAGATTCATTTATAACTTGGATTTGCACATATTTATCTTCACTCTTAATTTATTATCCAACTTGTGATCATACAAAGGAACCGAAATATTATTTTTAAAGCGAAATTTATGAATAATATTACATGAGAAAAATTATAAACTTACAAATACTAAGCATCTAATGAAGGATTATCATCAGAAATGCAGAAGCGCATTGTACCGATGCGATGAAGAATAAAGACACCGCTTTAATTACCTGGGGTGAAGTAGCGAGCGTGACAATTTCTCACGTTCAGTTCTCCTTCTCAAGCCTCACGATCTACAACAACGCACCACGAACGGTCGCAATTCTGCTCTACGGTTGATCTTCCAGACTATGACTCAAGGGGATCAGGGGGTCGTGTGGGCAACTGTTCAGATGATGAACGTCTGCCTCTTTGGTGTGTTTCTGATGCCTGTAACCCTTTAAGGCACTACAGAGAAAAGATAGTTTATATACCCTACCCAATTCAAAACTAACCCTAAGCTTCATGGGTTAAAATTAGACTTTGGGCTCACTCTCACTAAAGCTATTGGGCTTAAGTGAAAAGAGTATACTAAATCCAACAATCTCTCACTTGCTCTTTTGGACACAAAACTTGAGTTCATAAACACAAGACTATGTAGCCCATAAGCCATCATCATCTGATTATACAACTCATCCCTTGTCTCAAGCTAGCCTGGGGATCTACCATTTGTCAGTCATCAAGGCTCCTGATAATCTTTGAAAGATTATCTAATTCGGCGTTACTCCACTAAAAGCCCGAACGTGAACTCCAAGATTAATGACCTTTATAACATGAATATGCATTGCCCCTTTACAGAATATTTATAATTGATTGATTAATTTTATGTAACCCAATCAATTATTTATTCACTTGACTATGATAGTTTCTCTAATGGATTAATTGCACTGGCCAGTGTCTTTAATATCAAAGTACTGAAACATATCAACAGGACATTTCCTATAAACTCCTTGTTGTTTATCTCATAAATACTGATAACCAGATAATCTCAATCCCAAAAATACCGAGTTATTGGCCGTCAATTGATCGAACCTCACCCATTGGTAAATCAAAGAATGAAGACTATTTAATTACCTATTTAAAATAAACTCAGGATTTAGAGCAATTACATAACTACAGTTAACTGGAGACTTGATTCCTTATGATAGAAAAACAATTGTAATCAAATCTCTCCTTGATCCTTTCAATGTGAGTATTAATTCACATCAATAATTTACAATGATTTGGACAAAACCATTTCGTAAAATATTGCAGCCTAAATAAAGTGCCTAACTTTATCAACGGCTGTGAACTTATTCATTAATTGTGAGAACCAATGACCATGTCCTCCATGAACGTATCCATATGGTCATATACTCTACAATTGATCTGGACCGTATTGTTTGTAAATAGTGTGCGAAATAAATGAAAAATACCTCATTTATAACATCCAGAAAGATAACAATGCCATAATGTCTTGCTCAAAAAGCACAAAATAGCAAAGTGAAAAATCAACTCCTAAAGCTATAGCAAATCTGGAATCCTCCTAAGACCCATAGATGTAACATGCCTCTCGAACACCATTCAGGAAAACTCTTAGTAAAAGGGTCAGCAAGGTTCTCATCTGATGCTATCTTGGAAACCACTGTGTCTTCTCTTTCAATGATATCTCGGATCAAGTGGTACTTCCTCTCTATGTGTTTTTGCCTTTTGTGACACCTTGGTTCCTTGGACTGTGCTACTGCCCCACTGTTATCACAGTAAAGTACAATGGGACGACTAACACCTGGTATCACCTGAAGATCCATTAGGAACTTCTTTAACCATGAAGTTTCTTTTCCTGTCTCAAAAGCAGCTACATACTCAGCCTCTATTGTAGAGTCTGCCACATATGACTGTTTGACACTCCTCCAAGAAATGGCCCCACCATTAAGGGTAAACACATATCCCGAGGTTGACTTTCTTGAGTCAATATCTCCTTGGAAACCTGAGTCTGTGTAACCAACGGTTTCAAGACTCCCACTAGAATAGACCAACATATAATCTCTCGTTCTCCGTAGGTACTTGAGTATATGTTTAACCGTTATCCAGTGTTCCTCTCCAGGATTAGATTGGTACCGGCTTACTACTCCCACTGCATAGCAGATATCTGGTCTGGTACACAACATAACATACATGAGACTACCTACCGCTGAAGCGTAAGGTATCCTATTCCTGCGTTCTTTCTGCTCAGGAGTCTTAGGAGATTGCTCCTTAGAGAGATGAATCACATGCCTGAAGGGTAGAATTCCCTTCTTGGAATTCTCCATGCCAAACTTGGCAAGTATTTTGTCAATGTAGTTAGCCTGGGATAATGCCAATACCCTATTCTTACGGTCTCGCAAGAGTTTCCAAGTCCTTCATATCAAAATGCTTGCTCAACCAAGTCTTTATGCCTGCTAATACCTCTGCATCATTTTCGATGAGGAGAATATCATGCACATAAAACAATAGAAAAGATATTGCGTTACCTTGGATCCTTTTATACGCACACGGCTCGTCAGGACTTTTCAAAAAACCATAAGACTTAATAGCTTGATCAAATATGATGTTCCATGCTCTAGATGCTTGCTTAAGTCCATAAATGGACCTTTGCAACTTGCATACCATATTTTCTTGCCCTTTGGCTATGAACCCTTTTGGCTGCTCCATATAGATATCCTCTTCCAAATTTCCATTTAGAAAAGCAGTTTTGACATCCATTTGCCAAATCTCATAATCAAGATTTGCTGCAAGAGCTAAGAGAATCCGGATGGACTTGAGCATGGCAACCGGCGAAAATGTTTCTTCATAATCCACACCTTCTATTTGGGTGTACCCTTTTGCCACCAATCTATCTTTGAAGGTTTGAACCTTTCCGTCCGATCCTCTCTTTCTCTTGTGGATCCACTTGCATCCAATAGGTCTTGCCCCTTTAGGTGCTTCTACAAGAGTCCAAACTGAGTTAGAATACATAGATCCCATCTCACGATTCATAACCTCAAGCCATTCTTGAGCATCAACATCTTCAAGTGCATTGTCATAACTAGTGGGATCATCATCTTTCTCAATGATGACATCCTGACTTGATTCACCCAACAAGAGATATCTTGCTGGTTTACGAATCAATCTCCCACTACGACTGTGCTACACTTGTTGTTGAGCATCTACAGGATGATCCAAGTCTGGTGGGTTAACAATTTCAGGAGGAGGACCCTCATTTATTTCTGGATTAACCATTTGATTTTGTTCTTCCACAAGCGGTAACTCCACTTGTTGTTCATCATGCTGAATTTCTGGTTCTGTTTCTAGTTCCTATGTATGTTCAACTTCAGGCATATTTTCCCCTCTTTGAACAAATACAGGAATAAAAGCTGGAACCCCTTGAGGTTGACGCGAAACTTGATCTGAGTCTAGCTCATCAAGTATAACCGTACTCCTCGGCTTGTTATTTTCCATATAGTCCTCCTCTAAGAAAGTCGCATGTGTACTCACTAAGACCTTCTTTTCTTTTGGACTATAAAATAACCAGCCTCTAGTTCCTTTAGGATAGCCTATAAATATGCACACTTCTGTACGAGAGTCCATCTTATTTGGCTTCCGTTGTAAGACATGTGCTGGTGCACCCCAAATCCGAATATGGTTCAAGCTGGGCTTACACCCTTTCCATAATTCTATTGGTGTCTTTAAAACAAATTTTGATGGAGCCAAGTTCAAAAGGTACATAGCAGTTTATAAGGCATATCCCCAGAATGAATCAGGCAAAGGTGAATAACTGAGCATCGATTTGCCATCTCTAAAAAGGTTCTATTTCTCCTTTCAGCGACTCCATTCTACTGGGGTGTCCCAGGAGAAGATAATTGTGAAACTATCCCCTCTTTGGTCAAGTAAGACCTGAACTCGCCAGATAGGAATTCACCCCCTCGGTCAGACCGAAGAGTCTTAATTTGAACACCAAGATGTTTTTCTGCCTCAGCCTGGAACTCTTGGAATTTACCAAAAGCCTTAGACTTAAGACGCATAAGGTACACATGTCCAAATCTAGAGTAATCATCAGTAAATGTGATGAAGTACTGATACTCACCTCTGGCCTGGACATTCATTGGTCCACATACATCAGTATGTACCAATTCCAGCTGAAGTGTGGCACGATTCCCTTTGGTTTTGAAGGATCGCTTAGTCATTTTTCTCTCTAAACAAGATTCACATACTGGCATTGGTTCAAAGTCCAGGGATTTTAAAATCCCACTTTTCACCAAACCTTGTATCCTGTTAGAATTAATATGACCCAATCTCAAATGTCAAAGGTAAGTTTCATTGGAAACTTTTCTTTTCTTTGAAGAATGAGTATGCTCATCATCCTCTAATTTAACATGATTAATTTCACAGGGTGCAGGACTAAGGAAATACAGACCATTAAACAATTCACCGGAACAGATAAAAGAAGATGAACTTCTAATAGTAACTGAGGAATTAAATTGAACTGTCAAACCATGTTTAAACAAACAACTAACAGAAATCAAATTCCTCTTAAAATCCGGAATAAACAAACAGTCTTCCAAAACCAAAGTTCTGCAATTATTAAAAGATAAAATAACTTGTCCTACTGCTAGTGCATACACAAGTTCCCCATTGCCAAGCTTCAACACTCTTTGTCCTTCACTGATCGGTAAGCTATGTTTGAACCATTTCAAAGAGCAACAAACATGGTTAGTGGCTCCTGAATAAATGATCCATATATCATTGTAATTCTTCACTAAACAAGCCTCAATCACAAATAAATTACCCATACCTTGCTGATTCACACGAGGGCAATTTTTCTTCCAATGCCCCTTTTGTCCGCATTTGAAGCACTTGCCTTTCGGTTGCCTCACTGCAACAAGCATGGCTACTGGAATCCTTGATTTCTTCTTTTTCTTGTTCTTTTTCTTACCCTTGGGTTTCCCCTTAGGGGATGTTTGGTATGGTATTTGATATGAAATGATGGGGAAATGAGGTGGGGAATATTTAATTACTATGCTTGGTATGAGTTTTGTTAAAAAAGTTACATCAAATAATTTTCCCAATACTTCTAATTTCAACTACACAATGGCAAAAAAATTGTCCTATTGAACCTGTGGTATTTTTTTTCTCCCTATCATCTTGGATTGTGAATATGATATCTTAGTCAAAAACACCCTTCTGATTTGCTGAGAATGGAGCTTGCCTTAATCATTTGATAACTTACCATAATGATATATGTTTATGTCATTGAAAATTTTGTAAATTATTTTTTAATATTGAGGTAAACAAAAACAATTTTTTGACATGGTTACAAAGTCAGGATAACTAGTTAACCACTAGTAGTGGGGCATGGAGTGAAATATGAACGTTGAATATGAATCACTTTTCATATTCAAAAAATTAAAGGGTGTTTTGGTATTTTTGATTCACATTCCCATCAATATTTTATCATCAACCAAACATAGTATCAGTAAAATGAACCCAACTTTCCCGTCAAAATTTTGGCCAACCAAACACTTTTTCGTCACTTACCCAAGCTCAAAAAAATCCTACCAAATCCCCAACCATCTTTTTTCTCAGTTAAAAAAAATATCTCTCGTACCAAACGCTCCCTTAGGTTTACCAGAACTCTCACCAACAAAAAATGCACTGCCCTGCTTGGCCAGAGACTGTTCAGCACTCTCAAGCTCGTGCATCAGCTGAGTGAGATCAAGATTCAACTTGTTCATATTATAGTTCATCTTGAACTAATTGAAGTAATCAGGGAATGATTGTAAGAGAAGGTCAACTTTCACTTCTTGTTCAAACTTAACCCCATGATCCTCAGCCTTCTTAAAGTTTGCAATCATTGACAAACAATGATCCCGCACACTTCCTCTAGACATTACTGTCTTAGTGACAGCATTCAGCGCAATCTGCCTAGCAGAGCTGCTAGACGTAGCAAACATGCCATCAAGAGTCTGGAGCATAGCTGCTCCACTCTCAACCATGTTTACCTGCTCCTGAAGGTGATTAGCAAGACTGGCTAAAATGTAACAGCGAACTGCCACATTTGCCTTCTCTCATTTCTCCTTCTCCTGCTGAAATTGGGCCTTTGTTGCCTCAGGCGCATCTTCAGCAGGCTGCGCTAGTATAGGGGTGGTCAGTACAAAGTTGAGCTTTTCGTATTGTAGAACAATATCAAGATTAGTTTTCCATTGTTTGTAATTGGTATCATCCATAGGTTTTTGGCTCAAAATAATTGCTAAAGGATTGAAGGAAGACTTTTTCTGGAAAAACAATCAAAGCACACTAATTACAAACTAGTATTAACAACAAACAAAAATATCACTAGTAGATTCTAATAACTACTAATCGTTTATTGTTTAACAATCCATTAGTTATCTTTACAAGGCTTACGATGGGCAAGATACTTGTAAAACTAACATTGTTATTTGGGCCTTTAGTTTCATTGCCAGAGCCTCGATGGGAGGGTTAACAACTTTACCTAAATTGAATGTATTAACCATTGTTTACTTTCAAAATTATCTTTAGTGTCTAAGTGTTGCCGACGATGGGCCGTACAAAACTTTACTAAAATATTGAAAATATTAAGGTTTAATCCAGTGAAATTCGATTATCCTTATCCGATGGGGCTTCAGCGATAACCATTCACTAATAAACCCACAATTAGAGCCCTTAGGTTTTTGAAACTTAATTTAAAAAACCTTCACCCATTCAATATTTTAAAATTTTAGAATTTTCCAATTTCAAAAAAATGTTTCATTCGAAAATAATTTTGTTTGATTTCAAAAACTATGTAAGTAAGTGTGCCGGTAAACGGGCACTTAGCTTAACATAATTTTGAAAGCATTAAGGTCCTGAAATCCGGTCACTTTACGTCAGCGTGTGCTCCACATAATCATGATACATGAATGTTGTATGCAGCGTGTGTTATTCCATGACCATTTCAGAAAACCCACAAAAAAAATATTTTCTTCAAACAATTTTCTCTTAGGAAATTATCTTGCCAATTTGTCTTGATTTTAAACTCCAAAAATAATCAATTTGATTATTCTAGATTTTACAAAAATCATAATAATTAATTAATTTTCAAAATTAATATAACCATTAATCTAGATTTTGTTTCTAAAATCATAATTTTATTTTACCAGAATATTTAAAATCTAAAACTACGTGCATAAACTATCATATTAGTCGGTAATGACATAATAGTAAATATGCACGTATGACATGTGATCATGCAACAATATGACACCTTCCTATCCTATATGACATGTTATCGCAAATATCATGTTAATCGCACATATAATTCATACAAATCAATAAAAGCATTAAATAATAAATTCTAATTACTTTAATCTATAGCCTTCCTATTTTAAAGAAAATAAAAAAAAAATATTACAACTTTGGAATTTGCCTTTCGCCTAGCCTATAGTATCTGTCTCAAGCCCCTTTAGGGTTTCCATGGGCCCAATAAGCCCAAAGACTCAATCCTTTGGCGAGAAATCCTAGGACGCGAAAGAGGAACCCTAGCCGTCAGGTTTACCAAGCCGTCACCCAAAGTCAACTCAGGCCGAAACTCCAGGGGAAGGACCACCACAAAGAAACGAGTGCACCTCCGCCGGAACCACCCAAAAAGGTGGCCCCACGCTCCCACATGCGCTCATTCCTTGTAAGAGAGTGGCGGCCACTCGCAGCCACTTGTGGCAGCGCGTGTAAGAGCGTGGAGGCTCCGGTGGCGGCGATCCACCCACTGTTGTGTTCATCTTTCTATCCTCTTTCCAACCATATATGGATCGTCCCATTCTGAGCTCGGGAAGTCCTCGAAAAGTCTCTGACTCCGCATCTTCCTCGCGGTTTCTCAATCTTGAACTTTTACAAAATATTGGAAAAATACACAGAAATTCTGAAAAATAAATAAAAACAGCAAGGAGGAAACCTAATCATTTGGGATTAGCCTCCTTGTTACAAATCGAGAAATACACGAAAGACCCTAACCATGGACTAAAGCATTTTTACCGATTAAAATTTAAACTTTATGAAAAAAAACTATAAAGAATCAACAACATGAATATAAATAACAGATACAAAATAAAGGTGCCATATTTTCAAAATTCACATAGAAAAAATAAATCAATCAAAACTGATCTTAATCCCCATCACAATCCGGCTTTGATACCACATGAAGGATTATCATCAGAAATGCGGAAGCGCATCGTACCGATGCGATGAAGAATAAAGACACCGCTTTGATTACCTGGGGTGAAGTAGCGAGCGTGACAATTTCTCACGTTCAATTCTCTTTCTCAAGCCTCACGATCTGCAGCAACGCACCACGAACGGTCGCAATTGCGCTCTACGGTTGATCTTTCAGGCTATGACTCAAGGGGATCAGGGGTCGTGTGGGAAACCGTTCAGATGATGAACGTCTGCCTCTCTGGTATGTTTCTGATGTCTGTAACCCTTTGAGCCACTAGAGATAAAAGAGAGTTTATATACCCTGCCCAATTCAAAACTAACCCTAAGCTTCATGGGTTAAAATTAGACTTTGGGCTCACTCTCACTAATGTTATTGGGCTTAAGTGAAAAGAGTATACTAAACCCAACAATTAAAACATTACAAACAGCTCTAACCATAACCTTAAGTTATATTGAGTTCGGCACAATAATTCAAGTTATAGAATGAACACATAGTACGATTTCTTAATGGGACAAGTGTGTATCATTTTAAAGGATGTAAAGTTGTATTATTTTAAGTGAGAGAAATAAATAGATAAAGGAGGAGAGAGAGTGGACAAAAAAATATAAAGGTGTGGGTCTCATCTCTCATTGTGAGAGTGAAAGGATAAAAGTTGTGTCATTTAAAAGGATAAACATTTTTCTCTTTCTTTGTATATTCATTGCTCCTAAATCGCCGGACAGTTGGGTCTAGAATTTTTATTTTATTATTTGTGGTAAATTGGCTCTAAAATTCTATTAAGTATCTGAGTGACATTTCTCTTACTTTTTGCTCTAAATGGGTATATTCATGTGATTATCTTCACATGTGAAGTCAGAAAAGTTGGTCCAAGTTACTTGTGGTTAGAGTTTAATGAGCATTCAATGAGGAACTTACCAATCCTTGAATAAACAAAAATACTTTCATGGAACCTTCTAGCCACCCTTCCGCTCTATATTTTGTTTATGTTTTTTTCTTCCTCCTTGGGTGTTATCTGGCTGTGAAGCAATATCATTAATATGATTAAATGAAGGAACAAGTCCAAGCTAAGGTGAAATGTCGTTGAACATGTCAAAGTAAAAGGAGATGCCATTGACTTTGAGATTGGCATGCAGATAAGTGACACCCTAACAAATTTGAGCTATATTGATTCGTTAAACTATATACACATTAATCATTATTTAATAAAACAAAATATATAGGACAAACCAAACACTAAAGGGCATGATCAAATTGCCAATCGAACAAGCTTTACTTAGTCAATATCATAAACTATTATCATATATAATATTAAACTTGGTATGCTTATCTAGAAGGTTATCCGGCATGTCTTTTACTTGAGACAAGTAAGAATATTGATTCTTCAATAGTAATAGACTATTCTCTAAACTCTATTTGCACGTTGCATCATAATATAAAACAGTACATTGCTAAAGTCAAATTTTAGCAATTATGAAGTCATTGTGTTCAGGTTATCTGTTTGTTTTGGTGCTGAAAATGGATGCTTTGTGAAAGATTATGTTTTTCACTATTACGTAATGAGCATTGTTTGGCTTATATACCGTCCCAATATATGACCAAGTAAGCCATATTGAGTGTACCCTTCAGAAAACATGGACGTGCAAGTGAGCAACTATTTGCTATGTGAGGTGAGTGCCAATTGATCTCAGAGTGAAGCTAGCAAAAGAAGTGTCACAGAGTTTGTACTTTTAAGGAGAACATCATTGCAAGGTTGCAATGTTTGATGGTTACCAGCATTTGGTGAAGGCTTCACCACCTGCAAGAGCACAATCACCTTTGAAATATAGGAGTGTATCTTCACGCATGTTAGTGGGATTTATTGCAGGCATTTCAACAGTAATGGCAGTGGCCTTAGTATACTACCTCTGCAGGAGAAAGGTCATTCCATTTCTTAAGAAACCTAATAAGACTTTGAAAGGTGAGGTGCATTTGTACAAGTAAATACAAAATAACCAACCTAGTAGCTCTAGTAGTAATTAGGAACAAAAACAAGACAGAAATTCTTGAACTCACTTATTTCATTCACCTAAGGTGACACTGAATTTGTGAAGGTTTATTTTTGTTTTTTTCTCATTTGCTAATCATTATTGTTGCAGGAAAGAGATATAATAGCTTGAAATATGACAAAATATTGTTAAGGCATTTTGATTTTGAGGAGCTAGTGAGGGCTACCAAAAATTTTAGCCAAGAATGCTTTCTGGGTTCTGGTGCATTTGGAAATGTCTACAAGGGAAACTTTGACTTAGAAGGAACACTAGCCATTAAGAGATCTCATTCTGAATCATTTTTAAGTATTGAAGAATTCAGAAATGGTTAGCCTCAATCAAGATATAAATCTGCTTCTTTGACTCGTGCCAATCCTCCTCACAACTTCCACAGAAGAGAAAATTCAATCTATTATACTTGACAATTTTTTCTTTGTTCTTGGCAGAAGTTAGGCTCCTTTCAGCAGTAAAGCACAGGAATCTTATTGGTTTGGTTGGATATTGTGAAGAACCAGGTTACTATATAACATTCAAAAGTTCTCTCTTAATTTATGGAGTTTAAAAAAACTAGAAATATTTGTCACAGTTGATGTTCGCAAAAGCATGTTGCTTTGGTAGTTTGTACTACTATATATATGCAATTTTTAGTGTCGTGCAGGAGTTATTCCAACATGAATTATGTCTATGATCATGTTGAGCAGGTGTTGGACTTGTTTTCATATATGCGATTCTTGGTTTGTCCTACTAATATATTGCAATTCTTAGTGTTGTACTTGTTTTTATAAACCTCGTTTTCATGTCTATGAATTATTTTCTTAGTGTTGTGCAGGAGTTATTCCAACATATTTTCATGCTAACATGGCCTAATTATGTCTTGATCAGATCGAGATGGATCCAAAATACTAGTTTATGAATATGCACCAAATGGTTCACTGCTTGAGTACATGATGGGTAAGTTTACTGTCTATCCTTCTAAATGCATACTATATCATCATACTTGTTAAGAAACCAACGTACCTTAGAAGTAAGCTATTATGTGTAGGAAACAGAAGGAGGAGCTTAACTTGGAAGCAAAGAGTGAAAATAGCAATCGGAGCAGCTAGAGGTATATTCTTTAAATGATAGTCTTCAGTTAATTTAGCAAAAAATCATCTAATAAACATAGAATTGCTTGGTACTTTTTATAGGCATAGCTTATTTGCATGAAGGGGTGAAACCAAGCATAATTCATCGTGACATCAAACCAAGTAACATCCTAATAGGGGAAGGTTTTGAGGCAAAGGTTTCAGATTTTGGGCTTGTTAAATCAGGACCTACTGGGGATCAATCACATGTCAGTAGCCAAGTCAAAGGGACACCAGGGTACCTTGACCCTGCCTATTGTTCAAGCTTTCATTTGACCAAATTCAGTGACGTTTATAGCTTTGGTGTCATACTTTTGCAACTTGTTTCAGCTAGACCTGTGGTGAATAACACTGAAAACCAAAGCAAACAACATATTATTGACTGGGTAAGCAATGCAAAAAGCTCACACTATTACATTATATCCAGCTACCAAAATTTGCATCATGTTTCTGTCCTATTTGTCAAGAAGTAATTAACTAAGATTATATTACCATAACTTGGTAAATGTTATGCAGGCAAGGCCTAGCTTAGAGAAGGGTAATGTTGAAGAAATCATTGATGCAAATCTACTATGTCTAAGTAAGCCATGCAATATGAAAGTTATGTTAAAGATGGGGCAACTTGGTTTAAGATGTGTGGTTCAAGAACCAAAACATCGCCCTACAATGTCCCAGGTGTGTCAAGAATTAGAGCAAGCCCTCTACTCAGTTGATAGCTTCAATAGCAAGCGATCTTCTAAAGGTTTGCTTAGATCAATTGGCTCATCCAAGCAATCAGCAGATTCCGAGACACAGGGGTCAGGGGAACACAACAATTGTTCAGAGAGTTTTGTGAGCATAGACGGTGTTGGATTTGAGACATTCCATATTGATATGGATAGCTTCTCCTTTCAGAGCACAAACTTAATGTGTCTAGAAAATAATAGTGTCAGTATTGACACTGACAAGAACAATTTAAGAATACAAGAGGATGACACCAAGTAAGGTAAGACCTTAAATGAATTGTGTTCATCACTCCTTTTCTTATATTTGAATTCAGGACTTCAGGGTAAAGCAATACCTTGAATGAATCTCAACGTTTATAAATAGAGTGACAGAGAGAGAGAGAACAGTATTATCTTGTCTTTCCAGAACAATATATATGTATTATATTATCTAAGGCAGCCACCGACAATAACTTTTAAAGAAGAAAAAGAGATAATGAGCAATTTCTTCATGTAATTTTCTAATCTCTCTTTTTTTTTTTTTCTCTCTTTTATTTAATTCCTTTTCTCCATCTCTGGTTAATACAGGTCAGGTGGAATTGGAGGAAAGGAATTAAATAAAAAATTGTGTTTAACAAAAATGAGAATAGAAAAGAGAATAAGAAATTGCCACTTGGCAAAAATTTCTTTTACTTTTTTTTTTTTGTTTATACTTTGTCTAAAATATTATAATAGATTCACCATAATTTATCAATCAATATTTATATGAAATATAAATTATTTAGAAACAATTCAAATTATTATAAATTTACAAGAGTACGATTTCCGTAATTACAACTAAATTTCCCTATCAAGTTACTCTTTCTTTTTTTACGTAGTATTATACCACGTAAACTTCATCTCAAGTCATAAAATATCAATGTAATTATCAAATTTAATAATAACATATTAAAGAAAAAGAAATATTTTAACCCGTGAAAAAACACTTCATACAGGCATTTCGAAAATTGCCAAGAGTAATATCACAGCTGAAATTAGAAGAACCAAAATCAGGCTTTTGTAAAATGGAAGGAGTAAAATTGTAATAAGCTTTTTTTTTCTTTTTTCCTTCCATACCTATCACCAGTTCCAAATTTCGCATTCACCATCCTTTAGTGTTTTAGCCTTATAGCAAACAGAACCAAAAACAAATATGGATAACAAACAATAGGAACTTTGGATATTAATGTATGATGTTTTCCTATTGTGCGAGCGACAAACTAGTTATGCATTCAACAGAGTGCACGTAAAAGTTTAAAGAAGTCATTTCCCATTGGATGAGAAAAATCTGAGATGCAGAAAGCTTTGCCTCTGAATGATCAAATATTCAAGGTCACATTTGGCTTTGGTGCTCAATTTCTATGATGCTTTCCTCACGCAAGCTACATGCCCCAAGTTACTTGTTACACTGTATTAATTGACCGCATGTTTTTTCAATCTCTGTTAAATTGGATATACAAGATGGTGGGTAACCAGAGCTCAATGTCTGCAAAGGGTTCAACACTACATACAAACGTAACAGATCATTCTGCCAGCTTCATCAACTAGAATTAAGTTCCATAGGTTCAGCGCAGGGAGCCAGAGTTCTAGAAGGTAGGGGAACACCACCTCCCCTCACTGATAAAGGAGGACCTCTTAGTGAGCTGGCTCTGCTGACAAGATTGGAATCAAGAAATACAACTACAACAGTGATGTCATCGTGGAAATGCCGGCGAACACCGCGGTCAATTTTCTTCAAATCAGAGTACCTCATCTCTCTCTTTTTTGCTGCTTCCAGCAAAGCAGCTTTGATGAGCTTCCGAGCACTTCCCTGCAAGACAAAAAAGCATGTAATGCCAACATCTATCTTTTACTCTCAGATGCTACTATTTAAGTGTTTGATCCTGTTAAATTATCAATTTTCCATCCAAATTGCGCATGGCATGCACTTTAAGTCACAGCTTTTGCCTATCTAAAAAACCAATAAACAGCCTCTCCATTTTAACTCCCAAGACCGTAATCAGTATCATTTATATGAGAGCATATTAACATGAGCTAAACAAAAACAGTAATTACTTATTAGTGCATCGAAAAGCATGTTAGGCGAATCAAATGCTAAATGCTCCAGCAAAGTGTGTGAGAAACACCTCATTTGAAACTTATTGAAAAGAAAAGGGGCAGGCAGATGAGTCATGACTGGAGAAAACTATAACAACTATGCAATAAAAAACATAAAGCAAAATAGAAACAACAATATAGTACATTTATCTTACAGTGTGTGGATGATTTTGAACTATATCAACAGCATCCTGATTGCTAAGGTGTTCCCAAAGACCATCAGATGCAAATATGAGAAATTGATCATGCTGTTGAAGTTCATGAACAGAAATTGATGGATCAGAGCTTAAAATTGGCCTTTTAAAAGCTTCCCGAAGACGAAACTTAGCATACAATGGTTCCTTGTTAAATTCTGCCTTTTTAAGGTATACATCTCCAATGGATCTAGAAACCTGCCATACAAAAATTTCATAACTAAGTTGTATCGTACATGATAAGTCTAAATAATTTACTATCATATAGACACCAAATTCACTCGAAATTAGCATCCTTTGCCATGTGAATAATATATTGAATAATTACTAGAGAAACTAATAAATGTAAATATCCTTTCGTTTGCTTTACTGGAAGATCTTTGAATCAAGTCCTTAATAAAACCTACAACTGAAGCATAGTAAAGATACATCTTTTATTGGTAATTTCAACCCAACCCGCTACAGGGCAGGGCAGGTGCACATTTAGGGTCTACTTACCTTGCACCCCTTATCTAAATAAACATTATGCTTATCTTAGTAGTTACAGTTAAAGTTAAATATCTTAATTTATCTTCACTACTTCAACTTTTTAGTTATATCATATAATAGATTGATTCATATCTTAAATGATATACCACATAAACATGGTTCATCCACAATCTTATGACATCGACCATCCTTAAGGAATAGGAGGTTGTCAGCCACAGGATACTAAGGTGATTGTTCTTGATCACTTCAGCATGAATATAATTCACATTAAGTTCTTTTAAAATCATATAAGTTTCTCCCCAAGTTTTCATTTTCCCAACTGGGAGAATTTTTAAACATTACTTCATTACTTCCTGATCCAAGGACACCCATTCAACACCTCACATAATGTGTAAGCCAAAATCAACCCTAGTGCTTTTCATGCTTTATTTCTTCCCAATCATACAGTGCTTAAATTACAATTACATTTATGAACACCATTTCCATCCAGAGATCTAAAAGATGAACATTGATGTGTAGCAAAATCCCATCACACCACCGAATTAGGCTCTAGCCATAAAACCTTTCCTGCAATTTTTGGCATATCGGTGAGCATCAACAACTCTAGAAATACATAATTTCATCCTTTTCTCAAGATGCAGCACTTGATCTACCATTATGACTTTTTCACATTCCAACTTCTAACACCATAATTTGTTATTAGCAATTGCTCTCACTTTATAATCTTCAAAATAACTCATGAACCAATGGTATAAATAACACACTCAACTGTACAACCATATGCCCTCAAACACAAGGAGTCTGAAATAAATAGCTACCTCTTTTGTATTGTGACATTGGCAGTTTTGGTGTAAGCTGTTTAGACTGCTTGTTCACTGCAGGATATGTCCCCTAATTTGGGAGTCTTTCTCTCTACTCATTGTAAAGGTTTTGGAGGTAGAGAGGATTTAAAAAAAAAATTGCTATGGTACCGTGCACTTTTCACTAGAGTTTGGGGTATTTGCTGCAGCATAATCCCAGAATTTGGCAATAATTATCTTCCTCCAAAACTTTTAAGGAATAAGCTAATTTTTATCTTACTTCTTAGTCTTCTAGAGAGTTTATGTTCATGTGTTTTTCTGAGGGTATTCCTAAGTAGCAAACGGGACTGGTTGCTCTTTTTAGCTGATGTCTGTTATCTTTTCTTGCTTTTTTCTCAACAGCTATTGGAAGATTCTTGATCATCCTGTTTTATTCTCTTTCCTTTCTTAATGCATTCTTCCCATTGAAAGTATAGGGCAATGATGGAGACGGAGATGATAGACAAAATATAGCTTACTGATAATCGTATGATGTGATATGCTAGATACTAACTAAAAACTAACACCTATTTATACAACTAATCCAGGTCAAGTACTAGTACAAATCCATCGCAATGAGACTACTAACATAACAAGATTCCTGGCACATGAACAACCCTAATATTCTAGAACTCCTCTTCAAGCTAAAGCTTATAAGGCTTTTAGTTTTAGCTTGTTACAAATAAACACTTGTAGATGACAACCTAAAAATACAAGGTGGGCTCCACAAACCATAGTTGGAAAGGTAACACAGTAAAATGAGGTATCATAAATACTGCTAAAGAGACATTAGAGAGGCGATACACAAAAATGAGCTCGGCTAAAAAGATAAGTCAGCAAGACAGATGGAATGACGGACAACCATAAGATCTATTGGAATATTTCCTGGAAAAGGAGGAAGAGACACCATTGGAAAGACAGGTAATTAAAATTACTCAACAAGCAATCATACGCAGCAAGGCCCAAACTTTTCTAAATTTACTGGGAAAAAAAAGATATTTGGAAGTTTACAAAAGCAAGAATAACCTCAAATTTGAATTCAGAAGACCCAAAAACCATGGAAAATATGTCAGAAATGTGAACTGAATCAGGCTTGAATTGGCTCGAAAACTACTTGTATCAACTCAATCAATAGGTTGAAGCTGGAAGAGAATACAATAATAGCACAAACCAAACAGTAGACAAAATTCAGCAATCAAATATGCACCAAATAGCTCTAACAAAGACAAGCAGAAGGATGGAACAGAGAGAAGCTAAAGTGCTAGATTGATGCATAACCCAACAGAGACAAACAGCAAAACAAAAGGAAGTAGAGTGTCACTGGACAAAGAAACTACTACAGGAAAGAAGTTTCATATTTTGGGTACTCAGCAACAGAATAAAGACAGGATTAGGTCAAGGAGGATGGTAAAACTCAATACCATGTTCAAATTATAGGAGTTTGATGGAAAAGAAGAGAGGAGACAGAATACATCTGATTGATATTTGTATATGACATAGATAAAGAAAATGCTAGATAAGCTAGAACTTCTTACAGGATAAGTTGGCACATTTATATGCATGAGACTTTATTCAACAACCATTAGTGAATTGGATCTAGCAGAATTCTGTCAAAAACTCAGATGAAATTTGTAGTTGTGTAGCAACACTTTATTAGATAAAAACCAATAATTCCTAGTTATACGACTAGTTTAAGTCAAGCACTATTATAGTCAAGACTACTAATATTAGTCAAGGCAATTAATATAAGGGCTGTGCAAGGCTACAATAGTAATCAACATCAACATCAACATCAACAACACCTTTATCCCAAATTAATTGGGGAAGGCTACAATAGTAATAATGATTAAAAAAGAGAGTATATTACTTCAATCGCTCATTCATTTGGTTGAAAATACAAGAATTCTCTTTTTATCCCCAAAAACTTCAGTTGCCTCTCTTGATGTTTGTACATTTTTAAAATCAACTTCATATCCCAATGCTTATATTTCAATAAAAATGGTTTAACTTAGGAAAGGAGATGCTCATACCCAAAGATTAAACCCTCTTGTGTATTATATGATTATCCATGTTGTTGATACAACGTTTTCTGTATTTCGCATGTAAGCCAATCACATTTTCAATCTCATCACTGAATTAAAACCACTTTTTAAATATTTTATTTGCCAAGAAAAGGACAAATGACCTAAAAATATTATTAAAACAGTAAAAATAAATAAATAAATAATACGTGACAATAACTCCTGTACAAGACAACAAAGCCTAAGCACAACGGACCAATTGTGAAGAGATGTCAGTCTACACATTGCATGACCAATACTTACAAAAAGTCATCATAACACAGAAGACTTGGTCTAGGTAAGAACACCCCTAAACTAACAAAAATACTGACAGTATGTAGTCTAGTAACACATCATATCAAGCTTTTGAAAGACTGAAAATATATATATATATATATATATATATATATTAAATTGTCCAATTTCCAAAACAAAAGGACAGAAAAAATGGGGAAAATGAGATGCTGATCCCTTGTTAATAAAAAATACAATCACCAAGAGTCATAAGTAAAACTTACCTGAATCAGACCCTTCACCCGCCATACATTGTGCTTTAGAACCACGATTTTCGGATCATCCGGATGCAAAGAATGCATCTCTTGTCTCACAGATTCTATGGCCACATTATGCTCCGAGGAAAGTTGGATCGCCAGAACCTCCCCAGTTGCTCTGACAACCCGCCCAAGCACAGCACGAGAATCCCCAAGGTTAGCAACATAGAGGACACCGCCACAAATTACACTAACCAAACAACAAGATCCCACTGCTGCAATCTGGGCATTCATAGGCCACTCTTTAGTAACCACTGACAGAAAACCTTCTTCCGTGGCTTGATACGCCTTCCTAATAACATCCACTGACATGGACTTCTGCTCAGACGCAAATCCTTAAAAAAAAAAAAAAAAAAGCATACACACATACACATATCAATACAAATGTCAGGAAGCAACATTAAATAAAAATAAAAAAATTCTTAGGTGCTGCTGGAGCAAGAGATTTTCCTTATTCTGTACTATTAGATATGCACAACATCAATTTTTTGGGACATATATATCCCTACTCTTATTTTTGGTTTCTAAATCAGTTCATCCAAAACCAACTAGTGGTCGAGCGCTGTCAGACCCATAAAGGGAACACTTCTGCCAACACCATTTTCTCAATTCTTAGAGCTCAAACTCGAGAATTATGGTCAAGGCGAACTTGCTCCTTACCACTAACCAAAGGCTATTGGTGAATATCCCTATTCTTTAACTACATTTTTAATGCTGTAGCGGAATTAGTACACATTCAATGATATAGATCATTTCTTTTACTCCAAGAACACCTAAGAATCAAGTTAAAACTTTTTAAAAAAAAAAAACCATTACGTTTTAAATGTTGGAAGAGACGATCACAAATGTAGCGCGAAGTCTCAGGTCCACCGTGACCATCATAAACACCAACAAAGGTACCATAAGGACCATTTTCAAGCAAGCTAAGAGGACCAGACTCAACCTGGCTCTGATCCTCAAGCAAGTTATTTGCCTGAACAACAGCCATTGAGTATTCACCAAACAAGTGCTGCCCGACATCCTTGTACCACAGCAGCCCTTCCTTCCTCCCCGAAACATCGGAACCACCCTTGCCGTCCGAGGATCTTCGCCGCCAGCAGGCGCACAGAAAGTCCATCAACCTTGATAGCATCCCTCATTTCACCCCAAAACAACCACCAATTTCCTTCACATCCAAAAAATGGATGCAATCTCTTCTTCACCTATGTATGTGTCTGTGTATCTATATATACATACACATATATTTGTTACCTTACCAATCAATCAAACATTAAAATTCGAGAAATCCAAGGTTGAATAATGAATTTCAGTTAACAAGAAGAAAACAACCACTGGCGACAAAAACGGTTCCTGGAAATAAATACAAACAAACAAACAGGTGAATAAAATAACAGAACACAACAGCACAGAGTTGTTGGTAAGAGCAGTACTAGTACTAGGTTGCAGAACAAACAGAGCAATCAACAACGTTTGGATCTACAGATCCAAGAAAGTGAAGTGTGTGGTGGTGGTGATAGGGTTTTGTGGTTTTGTTGATGTGTGTGTTTGTGTTTTTGGTTGTGTTTGTGTTAGGGTTGTTGATGTTAAATAGAGAATAGAAGAAGAAGAAGGAAAGTTTAGGGGTAATTGAAGGAGGAAAAGGTGTTAATAATGAGTGATCGGTGGATGTGAGTGACCTGAAACTGAAACTCTTTCCTTTTTATTATCTAAAGTGGTCTTTCTGGACAGACACCGAAGAAAAAGGGGAAAACAACGCCAACTAACTCTCCCTGAATTTTGTGAATATTACTTCACACGCTTTTCTCTCTTACGCTATTTACCATTTAGTTCTGTTTTTACTTTATTTTTTAAAAGGAAAAATGTGTTTTAGAGAAAAGATGTAAGGCCCGTTAATTTATGTTTTTCTTTTTCTTTTCAGAAAAAGTATTTTTTTTAGTAATTGTTATACCAGAAGAATTATATTTATAAACTAAATTATTTATAAATTCTAACCCTCGATTGTTGTTAAGTTAATGATTATAATTTATTAAAAATTAATAATTAATTAATAAATACGATCTAATAAAATATAACCGCTAGATTCATAAAATTAACGGTTAGAATTTAATTTTAAAATATATACAATTTTTTTCTTCAAAATACAAACCTCAAAAATTATTGTAATTTTTATTACAAAAGTTAAAAATACAAGTTTCTAAAAACAATTCATAAAAAATATATCTTAAAAGAATTTCTTTTTATAACTTATCCAAACGTACTTATAGAGGAAAAAGAAGCAAAAGTGATTTGAAAATCTATTAATAATATCATTAAATGCGTGTTAACATAGTCCTTAATCATCACTTAAGAAATATTGAAAATTAATAATGACATAACAATAAGGATAACACCACACAAATATTCAACAAAGGATGTTCAAACTAATACTGAAAATGAAAATTGTCGGATTGGAAAGATTCAAATTGTAGTGGTATACTTATCATCATCTTTTAAGGAGATAAAGAAGTTAATATTTTTAAATTGGAGAGAGAATGATCAATTAAAAACTTAAAAACAAATAAATGTGCTTTAATGTCAATCATTATGGCAATAATAGGCAATTGCTATATTTGCTGCACCCATATATAAACTTAAAACTTTTATATAGTAGTGATATACCCATAAATGAAATTCAAATTGCGAATAAAGTACCAGATCAAATCTTGAAATTGACATCAAATAATCTACAGCAAAGACACCTATCAATATGGAAATAATGAATTTTCCCTAATAACAAGGATCACATGAGAGATTGGAGATACACACAACTGTCTATAACATTGAAACCGAACCTGTGATCAAAATCTTTCCCTAAACAACAAAGCCCATATGTGGTTCTTTTAAGAATAAAAAAGAAATAACATGACTCCCATGAGAAAGAAAACAATTAACTAGTAGCTTCAATCCGATTTAACTTGCTCAAGTTTCTTTCTTGAAGAGTATGGCTCCCCTTCCACCCTAAATAGTAAATACAACTCAAAAAATATGAAAATAAGAGTAAGTTTATTGACAATTAAAAGGCAACAGATGGCCAAATTAAAAGGCAGAGAACTGCCCCATGAACTAAAAAGGAAAACATGAAGAAAAACAAAAAGTATCAAACTTTGATTATTACATGACATACCAACGATTAAATATGCACCAAATTAATATTTTTTTACTCAAAATGAAATTAAATGAATATAATGATTATATACAAAGAAAAATTATATTGCAAGGTTTATATTTTAGCCTCACGAAAGAATTTCCGTTTCGATATATCCCTTGTGGAATAGGAATCTCAAAGTTATGTTGTTCTTAAAATATTTGTTGGTTAGTTAATTTAAATCCTTGTGAAAATGTAATTTTATTTTAGAAGATTTATTATATGTGGAAATTTTGAATTATTAAATCGTTACCTAAAATGACTCTAGCTATGTGAAAGTTATAGGATTGGCAAGCCCGTCACGATTAAGCCACTCTTTTTCAATAAGATAACTCTAACATATTTATTTTAAAGTTAATACAGAACCTATGATAAATTTAAGTAAGTTATAGATCATTGAACTGTCTTTGCTAAAAAATTTGAAAACCTCGATTAAACAACCATAGCACCTCAGCTAACTCCTTTCTTAAAACAAGTTAAATTTTTTATGATTTACATTTGCAAAAAACCAAAAATTCACTATAATTATTTTTTGGAAAAATCTAGATTATCAAATTGTCACAGCCAAAATGGCCTTAAACGAAAGATAAAGAGTTAACAAGCAACCTTTTCAATTAAAACAAATGAATTTTTCTAGTCATTCCATACTCTTGTTGTTGTATTATTATTATTATTATTATTATTATTATTATTATTATTATTTAATCAATTACTTAAAGACAATAATAACCTTTTAAGTTTATAGACACTTATTGCAATGTATCCTTGTCTAAAGAAGACTAGAAAAATTAAATCCAAATAATCCAATGAAAGTAATAAAAGGTTTTGTCACTTTCTTTCTATTTTTTATCTTCCTAAATTATGACTGAAGAAATGGCGAAAATTAAAATGATACAACAATAATAATAATACCACACAAATATCAACAAAGGATGTTCAACCTAATAATATAAAAATTGCCGAATTAGGAAGATTCAAACTGTTGCAGTATACTTACCACGAGATTCATTCAATAGTAACTATTTATCTAAACCCCACCTAAAGGCATCATGATCTTTTAAGGAGATAAAGAAGGTTATCATTTGTAAATCGGAGAAAGAAGGATCAATTAAAAACTTGAAAGAAATAAATGTGCTTTGATGTCAATCATTATGGCAATAATAGGCAATTGTTAATTTGCCTCCATCTATTTTTCATGCTTACTAAACTTTTATATAGTAGGAATTTACCCTTAAATGAAAGTCAAAGTTCAAATAAAGTACCAGATCAATTCTTGAAATTGACATCAAATAATCTATAGCAGAGGCACCTATTAATATGAAAATAATGAATTTTCCCTAACAACAAGAATCATATGAGAGATTGGAGATACACACAACTGTCTAAAACATTGAAACCAAACTTGTGATCAAATCTTTCCTAAACAACAAACTCCATATGCGGTATTTTTAAGAAAATAAAAAGAAATAACATGACTGCCATCAGAAAGAAAACAATTAACTAGTAGCTTCAAATGAATTTAACTTGCCCAGGGTTCTTTCTTAAAGAAAGGTATGCCTCCCCTTCCACCCTAAATACAACTCGAAAAATGTGTAAATAATAGTAAGTTTATTGACAGGTAAAAGGAAAAAGAAGGCCAAATTAAAAAGGGAAAAACTATTCTTATGTTACATGACATAAATTTTCTCTCCTATACACCCTTCGATAATTGTGCCACTTTTTTCTTTTTTTTTTCTTCTTTTTTTTTTCAGGTGGTGGAGCCCACTAGTTTATCTTTATGACATGAGATAATTATCTCCTTTAACATGAGATTAATAAAACCCAATTAAAAAACAGTGACATTCTCCATGAACTAAAAATGAAAACATAAAGAAAAACAAAAAGCATAAAACTTTGATGATCACATGACATACCAACTATTAAATATGCACCAAATCCAAATTTGTCTACTCAAAATGAAACTAATTGAATGTAATGATAATATACAAAGAAAAATTAAATTGCGTAGATTTATTTTAGCACGACGAAAGAATTTTCGCTCTGACATATCTCTTGATGCAATCAGAATCGCAAACCTATGTCATTCTTAAAATATTCATTGGTTAGTTAACTTAAATCCTTATGAAAAAATAATTTTATTTCATAAGATTGATTAAGTTTGGACATTTTGAATTATAAAACTATGGGATAAGTTATCCTACCTTTGTCTACCCCTCTTAACACCGTTAGATTTTAATCTCATCCAACGGTGGAGATTTGTGGGATAAAATAAACTATTTTCCCTTTTCTTTCTTCTTATTTTATCTCACACCATTTTTCTCTCCTCTCCTTTCTCGGTAGCACAATCATACTAGCCGGAAAATATTTAACAGATATTGATTTTTTGTTCTTCTATAAGTTCAAATCTAACCCAACGAGAAGTACATCCATGAATATATTGAATTGAAGCAAAACCAATTAGTTCATATTTTGAAACCCTAGTCCAGGGATAAAAACATTCGAAAGATAGGAAAGTGGCTAATAAGAAGCTAGCTGATTACACAAAAGACTTAACATTGCAAATGATCTGAACATAAAATTGAGTTCTTGTTTTCCTTTGATTTTTAGTAAGAAAAAAAATCTCAAAGATGTTATCCTGAAACACGTGTGATCCAGAGAAAGGGTGGGAAAGAAAATGAGGAGAAAGAAATGGGAAAAAAATGTTTATTTTATCTCGCAAATCTTCACTGTTAGATGAGATTAAAATCTAACGTTGTTAAGAGGGATAGACAAAGGTAGGCAGAATAAATGTAGGTAGAATAACTTATCCCTTAAAAGATAGATAACCACCTCATGAACTAAAAAGGAAAACATAAAGAAAATAAAAAACATCAAACTTCGATGATCACATGACATATCAACGAATGGTTGTAACAAAATACGATGGATCCCTTATGTAAAAAAAATGAAAAACAAAGAACACGATAGATCTAAACACCAATAATTCAACAAAATCAAAGGTATTAAAGAGACTATGTAAAACCCAAAACACACTGAGAAACCAAAACAACGGAGGCAAAGAGCGTACACAAATCTTAGCTACTTATGCGATTCAATTTTTTATCTCAAATAAAATAACAAGAACAATACATTGAATGGAAAGCCTTCAATAAGATCTTTTTTCAAACAATTTATGCCCAAACCAAGAAAAAAATAACATTGCCTATGAACTTATAATTAGACCTCATACATAAAACCTATGTTAAATTAAAATCAAGAATGGACAATTCGAAGGAGTACATACTCATTCTCATTTAAAGAAAAAGGAAAAAGTGAAAATGATATTCAAATCTTTTGTTCTGTCCTCTATTTTCCAGAGTTCTTCTTGGCCTTGAAGATCTTACTTCTTTTGAATCCCCTTAGTTGTCTCCTCCTTGTATCACTATGTATTTTTCTCCTCTCTTCTCTAAACTTTTCTTGCTTTTCAATCATCCCCTCTCCCCTCTTTTGTTGGCTTCCAGAAAACATTTATAAGGGAGGTTACTCTGAAAAGGACTTGCTTTCGGGACTCCAAAAGACCATGTTTGGAGTGTCATCTTTTCTCCAATTTTTCTCTCCTTCACTCTGTTCCATGTGATAATCTCATTTTCACTCCTTAACAGTCAACCAAAAAAGGTTTCTCCTAAAGCTAGAGCAACAAAGCTGGCCTTGGTGCCTTATGTTATATAGGAGGTTGAATGTGCAGAAGCTAACCTTTCTAATTTCTGGTCACATACATGCACTATCTTGTGATTGTATTTCTGGTCATGTCCCCAATTGGCAACATTCAGGGTGAGGTGACCGTAAATTACAATATCTCTCCTTTTTAGCATATTAAAATAGAGGAATATATATGTCACGTAACACGATAATAAATTATTTTTCTGCACAAACAAATTTGAGTGGGCTCTACTATAAAAGAAAAATGAAAAACAAAAGAAATGTTTACACGCTTATCGATCTGTCAGTAGAAAATTTATTTTCTGTCTTGTCACATTATGTATGTATTTCCCATTAAAATAACTACTTTTAATTCACACTGCCCACATGCCATTGACTCTTATTTTATAGCATGAGAATTACTTGTAGAATTCAATCATTTTCCTTGATCCATAAATGCCATAATTCACAAAACTATTTTCTTTTTCTTATAAAAATTCGGCAAAATTTTAGTGTTCATAGGATCGTTTTTAAAAATGTTTTGAATACTCTTTTCACCCCGAGTATGAAAGCTATATGCCTAATAATAAGTGGAATAAGTTGTAAAAATAACACACATAATAGTTCCAAAATTTGTCTATAAATTGGTGAAAATGCAATGAAGATCATTGCATTGAAGAGGAGAATGGGCTCTTGATGATTGGGGTTTCCTCCCACTTGTAAAAGAGGTTTGATTTCCTTACTCTTCGTTCTTGATATTTATGGGTGTGATTCTAATTTTAGCTTAAGTTTACATTTTAATTCTAGTATGGGTAGCTAAACTCCATAGCTAAGACTGGCGAATCTTGTGTAATTTGATTACAAGTATTCTCAATTACAATATAATTCATAGTTAAGCCACTAGGATTGGTCTAGTAATGAGGAGTTTGGGTAGGTTGTATTAGGTTATGTTTTCAAAGCAAGTAACTTCAGCATTTGATGATCTTGAATCTCATCTAAACTTTCCTTGGACGACAGCTCCTTGTTTTCTTTTTAAGAAGTTTTTCTTGTTAAAGAACTTGCCAAATTTCTTAATAAAGAGAGCCATTTGTTCAGGGTCAAATTCCTCCTCATTAGAATCATCATCTTCTTACTCCTTGGAGATGGTAGATTTAAAAGTAATGTTTTTGACCTTCTTCTTGGATTGATCTCTCAAGGCATGTCCCTTCATCTCAAATTCGTATTCTTGAAGCTTTCCAAATAGAATGGCTATTTGCATTGTCTCCAAATTCTTTGATTCATAGATGGCTGACACCTTAGCATCTCACTCCTTGGTCATGCACCTCAAGATCTTGTTGACAAATTGCTCCTCATTGTAGTGGATACCTATAGCATTCAACCTTGTAATGACGTGAGTAAAATGTTTTTGCAACAACATAAACACTCTCATCATCAAGCAGATCAAAGGTTTCATATTCTCTAGTTATAGCATTTTGTTTAGACCTCTTGACTTCATTAGTACCCTTATGTGTGAGTTCTAAAACTTTTCACATCTCCTTATCAGTTTTGCAAGAGAAAATCCTAAAATACTCATTTCTACCTAGAGCATTAGTTAAGAGATTTTTTACTTTAGCATTCTATTGGGCTTCCTAAGTTCTTGATCATTAAAATCTTTAGCCTTTTAAGGAACCCTATTACCATCACCACCCAAAGTAGTAGGAATTTCATAGCCCTCTTCAACACTAGTCCAAACCCTAAGATGCACCGATTCTAAAAAGATTTACATTCTTGATTTCCAATAAGGATAATCAGTTCCATTAAAATAAGGTGGCCTATTGGTTGAACTACCCTCTTGAGGCAAATCATTATTAAAGCTAGCCATTATTTATAGATCTTTATCTCTAAGTGGTTAAACATAAAATAGAGAACCTAATCTCTAAGGCTAATTGTAAAGAACGAATGGCTAAATAACAACACAAAGGGGGTGAATTGTGTTTTAAACTTTTTCACAAATAACAAAAAAAAAAAAAAAACCCTTCTTCAAGAGAGCATGCAAGAGAGATTTAACGATTAACAAAAATTCTCAAACCCTTAAAGCATATTCATATTATCAAGAACAATGAATCAAAGAAGAGAAATATGCAGCAGAAAATAAAAGAGCAATGGAAGAGAAGATAACACCAGGATATATCCTGGTTCACTCTCTACCACTGAGAGCTACATCCAGATTAAGGCCGATCGTTTCACTATTATCAAGCTTACAACTGAAGCTTGAAAAAACTGTTTTACAAGAGGAATTTTACAAGACATGTGATCTACCTGATCACGCTTAACCTAAACTATAACACCTCACATAATTGAAAATACATTATTATGATTGAATTGTGGATTAGAGGGTTTAATTTGTGAAAATCCTGAGTTTCGGGTGAAAATGCACTCGAAGGGCAAAATGATAATTTGACAATTACTGAACCCTAAAATTATGAAATGATATAATTAGACATTATTTTATGAAAATAATGTTGGATTTGGATATAGAATAAAATTTGGAAGTGGATAGGTACTTTTCTAGAAAATTGATGAATAGTAATTTTTAGTGGATGAAATATCGCAGTATAATTTTACAGAGAGACTCAAAAATTGTATTAATATTCTGGGAATGAATATATGTATAGAACCAAGAGAAATAATTATTTAAACTATTTGAGAAATTTTGATGTTTTTTGGAAAAATACAGTTAGTTTGTGAATAGGGGCAAAAATGCAATTATGCAAAAATTGCCTGGATCTTTTTATCACTGTATTACGAAATTATTAAACTATAATTGTGCATCTTGAATTATAAAAGTACCTAAATCTTGAAATTAATTGAGATTTCGCGAATATTAATTAAGTAAATTAAATTTAGATATTTTCTAAACTTTTCCAAAAAGTCAAAATTGGTGGCTAAGCCTAATTGGTCTTGAAATTAGCCTTATAAACTCATCTTCTTCCTCTTCCTTAGTGTGATGGCCGAACCTACCATTGGAGAAGAGCTTGAGTTTGTAACTTTTATTTTGACACCGAATCAAGAAAGTTACAATATGAAAAATACCCGTAATCTCTTGGTAATCAAAAGCCTTAAAAGAATTTCTTGAGAAAGTGAGTGTGTGAGGAGATTCAAGGGTTGTAAGGTGGCGGTTTCTTAGTGTTAGTGTAGTCATTGTGGGTGATTTTTTGTTGCTTGGAAGCTTGTTTATTGATCTCTGGAAGCCTAAGAACCCATTGGTGGTAAGATTTCTCAATTTTACTGAGTATTTTCTATGGATCAAAATTTTGGACATAATATGATGTGTATGTTGGTTAGCATGGTTAGAGAGGTTTTATGGCTATGTCCCTTTGGAATTTACTGTTCGTATGGATAAATAATCGATAGAAATCCAATAAAAATTTAAGTGATTTTGGTTCCAACACTTAGACAAATTTTCAAGGATGAAAGAATGATGATTTGTGAAGGAAGTCTTTGATGGATGATGTAATTGATTGATGGTTATTTGAATCATTAATTGTGAAGTTTAAAAAGAGTTTTAAGGATGTGAATTGGTTGAAAAATCATTTGATTCCATTGATGCACACATTCGGCCATATTGGAAAATATTAGAAAAAATGATGTAAATTGTGTTGTGGCTTGATGGAAGGTATGTGAATGTGTTGGTGATTTGGTTGTTAACCTCATTGAAGTTATGGAATTGGTTAGAATGAATTAAGGACACAATGAGGCAATTGGAAGCCTTAAAATCGTGGGTTATTGTGTTTATGTGTGGGTTATTGTTTTGTAAATTGCTTATGTTGTCAAGCATGTGTGTTGATCATTATGTGTATAATCATTGTAGGTTGCCTTTCTCGGATCCGATTGTAGAGGATTGAGCTCATGGAACTTTTTACAGTTAAACTTCTGTGTGTCCTGGGGTTAGTCCATTTATGTGCTCCACCATATCCTTTGGGAATGGTTGAAATTTGTGACCTATGATAATGTTTAATAAAGTATGTTCATGTATATAATATGTTGTTTGTGGAGCCTGATTGCTTGTGAGGCATGATTACGTGAGAAACCTGATTGCTTATTGAGCCTTATTGCTCGTGCGGCCTGATTGTCGAGAGGCCTGATTGTCTGTTCTTTGATCAGTAGAAATTAGGGGAACTTCCACCGGATAGGACTCTCTGTGGGGCTTCTAATTGGCGTTGGCTTTAGAGTTGTTAACACTCTAGGAATGTCTCGGGAGTTATATGATGGGGTCCTTGAAAAATATCCTTGATGGATGTTCTTGGATTTGTGCCCATTTGGTTGTTGATCGTTTGATTGATTGATTGACTGTTTGATGGTATGATGTACTATATGGATATTATTACTGTTTGCACATTTGAGTGAGTTATTGGGCGGAGTGACCCTCCAATACCCGTGGTTTACTGAGATTGCCAAATCTTAACCCGCGTTATAGGGCATTATTTTCATGTACCACTAGTTCTACTGGAGAAGCAGTGGGCAAGAAGCTTACTTAGTATGGATACGAGCATATGAAGTATTTTGACATGTACATAGGAGTGCATGAGGATTTACTTGGCATTTTGAGATATTATTTTGATGCATTTGGTAGATGTTTATTTTGTATCATTGACTTAGTGCATGAACATTGGTCTGGTATGAGATGTTGTGGACATGTTAGAGTTGTTCATGCTTTTGTTTCTAAGTCATTTAATTATTATGTTGGTTATGTAATAGTTAAAATTTCATAGTTGATGTAATGTAATTGTATAATTGGAGAACTTTGTATATGTAAATGTTGATGTATGTGATGGAAGAGCCTAAAGCCTATTGTGGTTATTAATGATGTTTAATAGTAATGAATGACAATGAGACATTAGGTATGAAAAAGTAATAAGAGGAATTAATGTGTATTATGGGTTGTAAGTGCACCAAGGTTTATTGATCCTTTGGATGCCACCCTTTGGGTCTATTAGGTACTATTTTTGAATATTAGAACACACTTGTGTAAAGTGAGAAAAAGTAGTAAAAACAAAGGAAACTCTGTCGAAATTTCTAGAAAACCGTGAGATTTTACCCTAAATTTGAGAGACCATAACTCTCTCCATAGTAGTCCAAATAAGGTGTACCATACCTTATTTTGAAGTTTAAGATTTTCCCTATATTTTCATAAAATTTGGTATTATTTGGAGGTGTAGAAACTGCCCAGTTTGCGTTTGAATGAGAGCTGTTCAGATTCGCGCTGTACTTTACAATATTGTTATACGTTTTTGAAAAATTTATATCTCTCTCATTTTTTACCCAAATTAGGTTTATGATATATCAAACTGAATCTTGATGTGTCTACTAGAATATATTAAAATTTGGTCTGAAACAGATGTGTGAAACGTCTGCAGTTCAAAAAGTAGTGAGGTATGTTTGTGTACTTGAAAGTGCAGTTTTGATAGTTTTAAGAAAGTAACTTACGGCGAGTGTATCTAGAGTTGTAGAACTTCAAATGAGGCGTGTGATATCTTGTTGGAAAGGTAAGAGAGTTTAGAATAACATATCAAAATATGGGAATTTATGGACAAGTAGTCCATCTGAAGATTTGGAAAATTGAATGTACCTTGAATAGGTAAAACGTCAAATTATGTATTTGTGCTTCGTTAGTTTATGGGAACCAATTAGAAACTTTAAATAGACATTCTATGATGTTAAGCAATAATATTTATGATTCCGCAATAGTTGGAGTTGCAATCACATTTTTGGGAAAATTGTTTAATATGGATGTTTTACAAACGTAAGGATTTTGTAAACAGTATTAGAAAGAAAAAGTTTTACCATAAATTTAAATGAACTGTTGTGATTGTAACTGCGCTTATTATCATAATTGATGTTAACATTACCGGTCACGAATGAGGTGTTACATAAACCCTGGGATCACTATCCTTGAACCATAAATCAAAACTCAATTGGAATTTTACAAGACCGTGTCCAATCCCTTGACCACTCTTAACCTAAACCCTAGGATCACTCCAATTGAACCAATCACAGAAGCAGAACAATATCTCCAAATTCAGAATTACAATGAAAAACAGGAGAAGAAGAAGAAGATTAAAGAGTTTTCTCTCTCTAGAATATCAATTTTAAGCATAATCCATGTTCTTAGGTGATTCCAACTCTAATGCATGTAATAATACGCTCTCTTTTTTATGTTTATAAACCCTAAAACATGATTTTATTGCAACCCAAGTCGGTTTAGAAAACAAATAAAAATATTTTAATCAGAATTAAAAAATTATTATGTGATTCGTGACAGCTATCCGGAAACATGAGAAGCCGTATCCGGATATTCTAGGTTCTGATATCTGGATACCATATCCGGATATGCAGTATCTGAATATTTGATGACAACAAATCAAAATGCATCCAAATTTGATTCAAATCATTTCTAATTAATTCTTTCTCACTTCTCACACATGAATGCATGCTTCTAGCATCAATATTACAGTGTTCCACATGTTTGAGACTTGTATGCATGAGTTTATGTTTCTAAATGCAAACTAGAGAGATATAACTCAATAAACTCAACTTCATAGAACCTAAGACTCTAAAAATACATGACACTTAAACAAAATACAAGTCTTCAATTATCTTTAAGTGTGTTCATCCTTTGAGTCTTTTAGGTCATTTCTTCACTTGAATCTTTGACTTTGTTGTTGTCTTTGCACATTTGAATTACTTCTTCACTTTTGCATGTTGCCTTGGTTAGTACCATTTGAGGCTTGTTGCACTGCCATCTAACTTGTGTATCCATATTGAGCTTGTTGGTGCTTTGTAATCATCAAAAGTTCAAATGTATAAGCTTAGAAACCTATGGTTCAACACCCACCATTTACCTCAAACAAATATGAACTCAAAACGAAGTAATGAGTTTGTTCAGAGTAAAATCTAGAATCAACTAACGAAATCTTCAATTCAAAAGAAAATTAAAAAAATAAAATAAACAAAACACAATTAACATACCTGTTGCAATCGTGTGATGCTAAAATCACAACAAAAAGTGTAACGAAAAGCAGAATGAACATCAGAAGCAAATGAAAACTCATAACGAAAACGAATGTCGAACTGTTTAATCATGAAGAGAAATCCTTCAACATTTTTGCAACTCCGAGATTAACAATTGAGGAAGAGAAAAAGAAAGTGTAACTGAGAAGATCAAATATGAGAATGCAAAGAACTAAGAAATAGAATTCGGATTGATGTTCACATAAAGAAGAGGGTAGGAACTAGGGAGTAGCACCAGGGTGGGTATTTGCTGAGTCTGAATTACATTTTGGAAAACAAAACGTTGCGAAAGTGAATAAATAATATTATTTTTTATTTTTAAATCTTGTGAATTAAATTTTTATATTACAATTTTCAAGACACGGAAAATTGATGGAAGGTCTTAAACTCATTGAAAAACGGATAGGTTGAATGGTTCACAACCTTCCTCCTATCATGCTTTGCCCGTCTGTATTCGAGGTGTCAATTCTTTTTCATATTTATTTTAAGGGGAAATGTGTATCATTTTAAAGGACATAAAGTTGTATCATTTTAAGTGAGAGAAAGAGATAAATCATGAGAGAAATAATGGGTGAGAAAAGTTTTAAAGGTGTGGGTGCTACCTCTTTGTGAGAGTGAAAAGATATAAGGTGTGTCATTTAAAATGACACACATTTTTCCTTATTTTAATAACAACCACAGCATATAGAGGCGGTTAAAATGAGTAAACCGCCTGAAAAACCCGATTTTATTGTAGTGGCAATAATAAAGAAATGTGAAAGATATTATTAGATATGTTATAAATATGACTTTAATTAAATATATTCATATGACAATTTTCAAAGAACATAAGCATAATGATATTTTAGTAGTGAACACTTTATCCCCATTCAAATGATTAATTTTGCTGTTAGGATCATCGAAAAAATCATAAATGTTAAAATTAATATTAATAAGATACTCATTTTCATCAAATTTAGAGAAATTCACTTCAGCATATTTTTTTCTTTTCTTTTATAGATGGTTTATAAAGATCAACCACATATTTTGGAATGAATTATATTCTAGACCAATGATCTTTTGACCCACATCTATAACAAATGCTATCATTGTTTTTTATTTATTTCTACTTAAGATTTTCCTCATTTTTGACTCCTTTCTTTTGATTTTTTTGGGCACCTATGCTTTTAAAATTCGATGGAAGACCAACATGGATCCAATCGTTTTTCTTTTAATGACTCTTTTTGCCACAAAGATCTTATCCATAACTTTGAGAAAATGTCACATTTACTTTAAAGAATAATCCTAAGCCAAATGGATAAGATTGATGATTTTTTATCATAAGATCAATGTTTTGTTACGCAACAAGTAAACAAGAAATTAGTTCATCATATTTGGTAAATCTACGCTATAGATATTATTGTTGTAGAAGCATATTCTAAACATGAAAATTTGAATATATTTTTTCTAACTTTTTCCTTAGTAATTTTCTTATCACTTTTTTCAATTGAGAGCTAATGTTAAATATTGTTGAATTTTATTCCCTCACAATTCAGAAATCTTACAACTACAAATGTATATAATTACATCAAGCATTTGGAAGAATCATGGTTCTTTGGTATTGCAAAATACTAATGGGTGGTTAATAGTAAGGTACACAATTTGCAATTTTTCATATATGTTGGAGATTATATGTAACGTATATTGTTTGAATTCTTTGTAACCGTAGGTTTGAATTCTTTGTAACGTATATTGTTTGAATTCAATTCTTTGTAACTGTAGGTTTGAATTCTTTGTAACGTATATTGTTTGAATTCAATTCTTTGTAACCGTAGGACTGTTTAGATAGAGTATTTATTTGTTTTAGTCTATTACGTTGTTACCATTTATTGTATGTTCGCCTATTTAAAGGCTACCAATGAATGAGATAAACACACAGTTGAAATATCAAGTTTATCTTGGTATCAGAGCAATCCTAGTATACACGTTTCCGCATTCCCTTTCAGTGCGAAAGCTGGTTCATTTAACATGGCACCAGGTGGTGGCAGCAAGTCCAAAACAACTGATCCTAGTTCGCCATTTTACTTGGCTGGATCCGACAGTCCAAGTCTCTTGTTAACGACTGTCATGCTGCGTGGTGAGGCCAACTATGACAACTGGGCCAAGCTCATGAAAAACGCATTGAAGGCGAAAAACAAATTGGGTTTTGTGACCGGTTCAGTCAAGAAACTAGGAGAGGATGATGCCGAAGAATGGCGCGCCTGGGAGATGTGCAATTCGATGCTCAATGGTTGGATTCACAACACCATTGATGCAAAACTTCAACCATTCATCAAGTGCTTTGATGACGTCAAGGACTTATGGAATGACCTAGAGGAAAGGTATGCAGTGCAAAACTTTCCAAGACAGTATCAACTGAAATCCAGTTTAGCCAATATCAAGCAACATGGAGATAGCGTTGGTGATTATTACACCAAACTCAGGGTTGTATGGGACGATCCGGAAGGCAGCAAAACTCGCAAGTCTTGCGATTGTGGTGATAAGTGTGCCATTGCCAAAGCAATCGAGGAGGAGCAAGAGCATGATCGCGTTTATCAATTTTTGATGGGGCTGGATGAATCTACATTTGGCAATCTGAGATCCCATATCCTCAACACTTCTCCTCTTCCTAGTGTCAACAAAGTGTACGCAATTGTCACTCAAGAGGAGACCCATCGTAGTATTTCTCGCGTTCAAGATGAGAGGAGTCAGGTAGTGGGATACTCAGCCCAAACCGATTCCATGAAGCAGTCAGACACGTCCATGCAGCAGCGGATGGTTCCTAACAAACCACAAGACAGAATACATTGCCCTCATTGTGGCAGGACCAATCACGACCCTTCCAAATGCTGGAACGTTCATGGTTTTCCACCAAACAGGAGTGCTGGTCGCGGACGAGGAAGGGGAGGACGTTCGGCAGGACGTTATACGCATGCTCATGCGACGTTTGCAATGGATGCCTCACACCCAGTTGCTGCTAACTCTCTTCCTCCAGACGTCTCCCATTCTGCCTCTTTTCAAGTTGCTGCACACTCCGTTTTGACCCCAGAAATTGTGAACAAACTGTTAACATTGTAGACCAGCCTCAGTCACATGAAAAATTATCTGGTAAGCGTATTCATTCTCAATGGCTCATTGATAGTGGGGCATCACGTCATATGACAAGCACTTTGGCTTTATTAGCTGACATTACACACATTCCCCCTCTATCTGTGACTCTACCAAATGGTTCTATTACTTATGCTGTAAAACAAGGCTCGATGGTGTTTAATACAAACTTCATCTTGTCAAATGTTTTATATGTGCCTAACTTACGCTGCAATCTCATCTCTGTTTCCCAATTGCTTCACTCCAAGAGCAGTAGCGTTACATTTACGGATAAAAAGTGCATTTTGCAGGACCAAGTGCTGAAGAGGGAGATTGGTTTGGGTGAACTTCATGAAGGAGTCTATGTGTTTCAGCCTTCATGTGCTTCAGCTTCGGCAGTTCAAGCAGGAGAGTCAGTTGACTTGTGGCACAACAGGCTAGGCCATGCATCCTATGATATCTTATCTCTGGTTCCAGAATTTAAAGCTTTGCAAAATAAAGTAGTATGTAAGGCATGTGAAGTTTGTCATTGTGCCAAGCAAACTAGATCAATGTTTCCTATAAGTTTTTCTCGCAGCAAAGAATGTTTTGATTTAATCCATTGTGACACTTGGGGTCCTTATCAAAATTCTTATTCTTCTGGTGCACGTTATTTCTTAACTGTGGTGGATGACTATAGTAGGCATGTATGGGTTTTTATGTTGGCCGATAAAAGTGAAACTTATGATCGGATGTGCAAATTTCTTGCTATGGTTCTGAACCAATTTGGTAAAACCGTAAAAATAATAAGGTCTGATAATGGTACTGAGTTCAAATCTCATAACATGGTGAAACTCTTGAATGAAAAAGGTATTTTGCAACAAACAACTTGTGTTTATACGCCTGAACAGAATGGGAGAGTCGAAAGGAGGCATAGACACATCCTTAATGTATCACGTGCCTTACTGTTTCATGCAAATCTCCCTGTTGATTTTTGGGAGGAGAGAATTCTTGCTGCTGTTCATATAATTAATAAAACACCTACAAGAGTTCTCCAAGGCAGGTCACCACATGAATAATTGCATGGAGTTAAACCAGATTATACATACTTGCGCACGTTCGGTTGTCTGTCATTTGCTAATACAAGACCGAAACCAACTGACAAGTTTGCTCCACGTTTGCGACGATGTGTTTTCATCGGATATGCAATAGGGCAGAAAGGTTGGAGATTGTTTGATATAGAAGCGCAACAAAGCTTTGTGTCCAGGGATGTAAATTTTTTTGAAAATATTTTTCCTTTTCGCGAAGCTCCAGTACAATCTGTTTCTGCACCAAATTCTCGTGTGCCTACAGAGCCAAATTACTTTGACGAAGGCCAAATTGTCCATGACGGTTCTGATGCATCAAATGACAGCCCAACGCCTAGTGGATCATGTGTTCCTCTGGACGATAGGGGGAGTGTTTCACTGGAAGCAACACCAACTAACGAAGTTGCCGCTAGGGAGTCCTCCTTACTAGAAAGAAGTTCGAGTTCTAGTGATGCATCAACCCAACAGCAGTTGCTGAAAGCAAATCTGCGTCAAACAGTCACACGCCAGCACTGTACTAGGAAGCAGCCATCTTATTTGCAGGACTATGCATGTCAAGTAGCTGAAACACACACTCCTTCATCTCTCCCTACTCAAACCAATGTCACCTCAGGTACTCGGTATCCTATGTGCAATTATCTTAGCCTCACTAACTTTTCTAAGCAACATCAAGATTTTGTTGCAGCTATTGACACAGGTCATGAACCACATACATTTCAAGATGCTATGAGAGATTCCCGATGGGTGGAAGCCATGAGGGCTGAAATCACAGCCTTAGAAGACAACCATACATGGTGCCTCACGGATTTACCTCCAGGGAAGCGTGCTCTTCCAAGCAAGTGGGTGTTTAAAATAAAATATCGTTCTGATGGAACGGTGGAACGGTATAAGGCAAGATTGGTGATTGCAGGTAATTATCAGATTGCCGGAGAAGATTACAGTGAGACTTATGCACCAGTGGCAAAGATGGTGAGTGTACGTACATTGCTTGCAGTGGCTGCAGCAAGAAACTGGGAGTTGCACCAGCTTGATGTTCATAACGCATTCTTGAATGAAGAAATAAGTGAGGAAGTTTACATGAGATTCCCCCTGGATTCAGTACTGGGTCTAAGCATAAAGTATGTCGTCTTACAAAGTCATTGTATGGTTTGCGCCAATCACCCTAAAACTGGTTTTCCAAACTCAGCAGTTCGTTGACGGCATATGGATTTGTTCAGTCAAAAGCTGATTACACGCTCTTTACTATGCAAAAAAGGGAGGTGTCTCTTGCACTTTTAGTTTATGTCGACGACATCATCTTAGCAGGTAATAATTCACATGCTTGTCTTACAGTCAAGGAGTATCTGAATCAGTGTTTTAAAATAAAAGACTTGGGTAGTCTGAAATATTTTTTGGGTATTGAAATTGCCCGCAGCAAGAAAGGAATATTTTTATGTCAGCGTAAGTATGCCCTGGATATTCTTTCTGATTCCGGGCTCAGTGGATGTAAACCGGCGATTTCCCCCATAGAACAAAATCATTGTCTTGCCTTGGATGACGGACCAGTATATGAGAACCCTGAACAGTATAGAAGACTCATTGGTAAGTTGATTTACCTCACTATCACAAGACCCGACCTGAGCTTTGTTGTTCATATCCTTTCTCAATTCATGCATTCACCGCGCCTAGCTCATTATGAGGCTGTTCTCCGGGTTATTCGATATGTAAAGAGAGATCATGGTCAAGGACTTCTCCTCAAATCGGATTGTGACCTAAAAATTCATGCCTATTGTGATTCGGATTGGGCTTCATGTCCTCTTACCAGACGATCTCTCATTAGTTTCTTTATTATGTTGGGTTCTTCACCCGTATCCTGGAAGACCAAGAAACAAGTAACGGTGTCTTGCTCTTCTGCAGAAGCAGAGTATAGATCAATGGTTGCAGCTACAGCAGAGATTGTGTGGCTCAAGTCGTTTCTGACCTCACTTGGGGTCACTCACTCAAGTCCTGTGGAATTGTTTTGTGATAACCAAGTTGTTTTACACATTGCAGCGAATCCGGTGTTTCACGAGCGTACCAAGCATATTGAGTTAGATTGCCACTTTGTATGTGAACATATTCTAGCCAAGCATATTACAACAGCTCATGTGCCTTCTCGTTCCCAACTTGCTGATTTGTTTACTAAAGCCTTGGGAAAACACGAGCTTCTTAGTTTTCTTCCCAAGTTGGGCATTTCATCCTTACATACTCCAACTTGAGGGGGGGTGTTGGAGATTATATGTAACGTATATTGTTTGAATTCTTTGTAACCATAGGTTTGAATTCTTTGTAACGTATATTGTTTGAATTCAATTCTTTGTAACCGTAGGTTTGAATTCTTTGTAACGTATATTGTTTGAATTCAATTCTTTGTAACCGTAGGACTGTTTAGATAGAGTATTTATTTGTTTTAGTCTGTTACGTTGTTACCATTTATTGTATGTTCGCCTATTTAAAGGCTACCAATGAATGAGATAAACACACAGTTGAAATATCAAGTTTATCTATATAAATAATGGGGAAGGATATACTTACCACCAAAAAAGTTTACAACTTTTACAACCAACTTAATCACCGTTGATTTCCGTCAATCTAACGATTATCATTTACTAGAAATTATTGGGTCACATTTATTAATTAATTATTAATTCCAATAAATGATAACTGTTAGATTGACGGAAAACAACGGTGATTAGATTGATTGTAAAGGTGGTAAACTTTTTTGGTTGTGAGTATATTCTGCCCCTAAATAATGTTGAATGAAAGTTATTGTGCTTATTTTCATTCTTTAATAGCATTTTCAATATTAATGGCGTTTAGATGAGTTCATAAAAGAAAATTTCTTTCAGAATTATCAAGAACAATGAATTCAAGCTTTGATATATATACATATATATATATATATATATATATATATATATATATATATATATAGAGAGAGAGAGAGTAAAGCCCTTTTTAGGTCCACAACAAAAAATACGGTTCCCATTTTCGACCTTTGCAAAAAAATATACCCACAATAGTCCTTTTTTAGGGACTAAATTGGGCCTTCGTTGACTTTCTGAGGGACCATTTTTTCAAAAAACTGGAATTGTAGAAAGACCAAAAGTTGACATTTTATTTGTAAGGGACGAAAATGAGGACCGTATATTTTGTCAGGGACCCAAAAGGGATTTTACTCACACACACACACACACACACACACACACACACACACATATATATATAGAGTGGCAAGTTCTTTTTACACCAAGACTAACAAGTCTTACACCACATCTCAACCGTTGATGGACGGAAATCATCGGTTGATATTTGTAATGTAATTAATGATTAATTAATTCGTATGACTTCCTAAATTACAATCGTTGGATGCACAGAAATCAACAGTTGAGATGTGATGTAAGACTTATTAATCTTTCACCGGTGTAAAATGATCTTGATCCTATATATATATATATATATATATGAATTTAATGTTTCTCTGGAAATTGGAAATAAGTGAGTTCTATGGGTGTAAATGGGTCGAGTTAGGTCATACTTTGGCCTCAATAGCCTAAGACTATGTAAAATATTTAAAGTCCACACTAGCCTATAAGCTTGTTAAATGCTTGATTAATAGGCTTGACCTGACCTATTGTTAAAAAAATGAAAAACCTAAAATGGCCTATTAGACCTTCTTTTTTTGGAAATATTTCAATCGGTTCATTGCTTCGCAACTAATTCGATTCGGGGCGTGTAACACCCCGTGTATACCCGGTTTGTTAACATGTCATCGTATTAAGCCACGCTTAATTAAAAATACAGAATATTCCTTTTCTTTTCAATTATGATGTCATTATCATTACCAAGTTGAATTACTTAATTCATTTCCAAAACATTGTCTGTATGTAAATGCAAAAGACAGATATCTATACTGAATAACCTCACGTCATAAATAAGATCATTAACTGAGTCTCTAGTCACGGCATTACAACACGTAAGCTGCACAACCCTGATAGTTTATACAACTCAAATCTAAACAACGATACATAATCAAATGTGGCATAGACAATCCTCATGCTCACCAAATAAGGCAATAAGGCCCAACAAAGTCTCAATTCAATAACATATCATGAAACTAAGAGCATAATAGAAACATACATAATCCAACATCCAACATAAGCAGCAAAACAACATATAAATCAGCTAAGCTCCGGCCTCCTGCCGCTAGAGGTCTCAACCCCTGGGTTACCTGAACCTGAAATAAGCGCTCCAAACGTGGGGTGAGATCTCTAAACAGAAATCTCAGTAAGACAAGAGGTCCTCAAGGATCTTCCACCCCAAGCTCACTTACATGTGCAATATAAGTTCCAAAAATAGTTCAACATGTATAAGTTCCAAAATAGTGCAATGCAGCAGATAATCATGTCATGTGTGTTATAACTAATCTACTGGCCAGAGAAATGAAGGAATACGTCTATTACCCATACTAGTGCAAGACGCCACTTGCACCCACCCACAGTGTCACCGTCTTGTATGACGCCACATACTCCGGCTAACCGTCTAAGTGGAAACAACACATACATATTAAAAGCCCTTGCACATAAAGTTAACAGAAACACAGCAAGCATATAAACCATTCCCCTATAGGACAATGGCTAAACCGAGGACACGAAAGCTTACCTTGCAAGCTAACAATCCAAGCCAAGAGTCCAACCAAGCTCAAAGCCCAAACACAGCAAAATCACAATCTGTTATGGACCAGAATAACATTAATATTCAAACTCTACAAGCAAACGACATAAAGACAACGTCTTTCCTTACGTTTCATGTCTTTAGGCTTCTCACAAAGCCACAAGCCCTTAATCACTTGATTCTGACTTAGTTTAATTATTATAGAAGTTCCACTTCATCAATCTAGGGTCCACAAACCCAAAACAGCCTCCTGTATGAACAGTGCGGCTACTGTTCTTCAAAAACCCAGAATATCTGGATATTTGTCGAGGCCATATCCGGATATCCCATATCTGGATATCATATCCGGATATCCATATGCGGATATCACAAGACTCCATATCCGGATATCATATCCGGATATTTCACGACAGAATGCAGATTCTGCATTTCGTGAATATATCCATTAAAGGTTGTGTTTTTAACACTTCCTAACATTCAAGAACCCATTTTTAAGCATCTAAAGGTTCATATACGTGTTGGTTACTTGTTTAACTCATTAAACATGGCAAGACTCCACCTTTACTCATTAAAACTCATGATCAAAGTTGATGAACTTACCCAAGGCTCTCAAAACAGAACAAGGGAGGCTCTTGGAGCTCCCAATGTCACTCTACTGAGCAGCAACCAAGAGACCACGAAAATACACTCCAAGGAGGATCCTTTCTCTACAAAGAAAGCTTCTTGGAGCCTAAAATGCAAAGACAATGGCCTTCCCAAGGGGAACCCACCAACTCAGCCCACCAAACCCCACAAACCAGAAGCCACACTCAACAACAAGGCTTCTCAACCTACTCACAATCAACTACTAGGTGTTTATAAGGTTTAGTGTGAAGGAATCAAAGGTGTATGGAGCTCAAGTTCATGAAGGGAGAAAAATGACTGAAGGTGGTCAACTCTCACAAGCCTCACGTAGCAGCCAAATTATGGCCTAGGGTTTTGTGCCCTTAGGCTTATATAGTTTCATTAATTTAATCCTACAGTATTAGCACTAATAGCTACGCTTAGCACTTTAATCCCAAACTTTGGAATCTGAACCTACTCATTTTTCTAAGATTTATCATATTTTTATTTTATTTTTCGAGCACCTTTCCGGTACACGCTTTTCTATAGCCAATGTTTTTTAATATATATATATATATATATATATATATATATATATATATTATAACTATTAGATGCACAGAAATCAATCGTTAAGATTTTGTATAAGACTTGTTATTGTTACACCGGTGTAAGTTGATCATATCTACTCACTCACACACATAGGCTGAGTAGATGAGGAAAGAATTGAGTTTGATTCCCTCCAAATACATCTTTGGAGAGGGGCGAAGAGATTTAAATGTGAGGATACCTGGGGGCTAACTCGCCTAAAAAAGGTAATTAGTCCTATAGTCGGCTCAAAGAGTTGAGATTTGTGAGGGTCGAGTAGCCTCAGAGAGGTAATTAGGGTCAGTATACCAAAAAAAAAAGGTTTTCACTTCAAAATATAATACATCTTTATGCAAAGTGATTTCATTTTAATTACATACATTAAATGTTATAACCATAAGATAAGGTCATGTTTGGTTATCAGAATAGATAGGACATAATAGGATATCATATCTCGTCTTATCCATCATTTGATGAACTAACATGATATAATAAGCTTTTCTTATTGGCTCATTTTATCTTGCCCCCAATAGGATCTTCTTTTATGAGTTTTGTTAAGCATGTGAGAGTTAACCCTTGTCGTCTACCAACCACCATCACTCCACTGGCCAGCCCCACCTATCACCAACGCACCAACCACCACTCTGCCATCGATATTGGCCACCTCCACCACCACCAACTAGCCACGACCTTGGCCCACCGCCATCCTAACCACTGTGCACCAACCATCACTAGCACCATTAGTCGCTGCCACCATCAGTCAGTCACTACAATTGTCATTAGCCATTTTTGGCGCCATCATTGTTACCCATCACCACTGGCCCCTCTAACTACCACCATCACCACTTCAACCAACTACCCCTACCTGGCACCCACTCACCATCCATTATTGCAATCAACTATAAATATTAACAATGTATTTAAAACTTAATAAATTTAATAAGGATATCATTTTGATTTTGGGAAATTTTATAAGTTATTTATATATTTTAATATGGGGACAATTATACTTACCACTCAAAAAGTTTACCTACCTTTCAACCAATTTAATCACCCTTACATTAATTTTAGATCTAATGGCTCACAATTAGTTCTTGTAATCCTAATTCTTTACTCATTCGTTCTCTCTCATCCATTTTCTCTCGGACTGCAAATTTTTTCATCTCAGGCTTCTATCTGTTTAAATCAGAGCAATAGCAAGAAATTGGGTTTCTCCATTTGTGCCTAAACGGTGGAAACTCACAGCCATTCTCGATTATTGGGGTCTGCGAATTGAGAATGAAATGAATCAATCAATGTGAAAGTTTATGTTTAAGTCTCACCCTAGTTCTTCTCCTTGATTTTGTGTATTAGGGATTTCAAAAATGATGTCTCAGTTTAACATAAACGGGGATAATTTTAAAAAATAAATTAGTGGTTAGAATTTAGAGATATGCATAATTTGTACCCATCTTTTTGCCATCCACAGCTAATCTAGTAGGGGAAGGATATTATGACAACCAAGTTGTGTTACTACCAAGTGACTACCAATTAATCTCACCGTTAGATCGATTATGTGGATCCAACGATTATATTTATTTCCATCTTTGTATGGTCATGATTTTCCAAATTTAATACTTTATATTTATTTCCACCTTTGTATGGTTATGATTTTCCATATTTAATGCTTTCACTTTAAATATGGAAAATCATAACTATACAAAGATGAAAATAAATATAACCGTTGGATCAACATAATCGATCTAACGGTGAGATTAATTGGTAGTCACCTAGTAGTAACACAACTTGGTTGTCATAATATCCTTCATCCCCAATCAATTATAGTTTTCATTTAATCAAAGGTAATTACACCTTTTGAACTCATGGCAAAATGATTTATACTTGAGAATATGGAAATGAATGACACATTGAAAAATGAGACAAATAATGAAGATGGTATTTTCTCAGGTTTGCAGATTGTTAGGTTTCTTAAATTCGGTATGGCAGAGGGCATTTTACAGTGAGAGAGCATTGATAACCCTAGAAAAAGAGGAAGAAATTAGGTTGAGGAATATAGATGATTCAAAAGCAAAGCCTGTAGAGAAGAGCGCGTAGGAGCTTCAGGTGAGATCAACCATGACGAAAGAGAAAGAGTGAAGAGAAAAAGAGAGAGTTGTTAGATCTAGAGAGAAGATGATAAGTTATACTCAGGATTATACGTATTCGTTATGAGCCGTTGAATTTAATTTTGATCAAATGGTAATTAAGTTGATTGTAAGGGTGATAAACTTTTTTAGTGGTAAGTATAATCATTTCCTTTTAATATATTTCATTTAAAGTTATGAATTTTAAAAAAATTTATTAATTAAAATAAGAATTAATGTATAACTAAGTAAAAAAAGGTGGTTAAAAATCAATTTTAAAAAATTATATAAAATTATCTTTAGAAAAAAATATTTTTATCTATTTATATGTTTCGCCTCAAATACTACATAAGATAATATTATCCTATAAAATTACTTATCTAATATAAATTAAGGGTTTATGTTTTCTTATGTCACATAAGAAAACATATTTCCAGCCATAGATACAATTTTTAATGTTGGATCCACTTGTAATTAAAAAGTAAAAGTAAAAAACTGATTTGGAATTGTTTATGTATCTATAAGAAAAATTGTTATCTCATTAAGATTAGAAAATATAACCCATAAATCAAATAGATGACATATCATTTTCTATTCTTATCGGGTGCTCTAATCATATCCATTTCTATTCTACCTTTATCATCTAACCAGCCTTAATTTTCAATTATGATGATGGTAAAATACATCATGCACAACATTTTGTTTTTTGTCGTATAGCACGGAAGGTGGCAGCGAGAATAAAAATAAAAAAAGAAAATAAAAAAGTAACAGAAAGGAAAATAAAAATTCCGTCTATGTCCAGCTTGGTGTTCTGTTCCCTTCCTCTGTTTCGTTTCAGGTCAATTTTCCTCCATATTTTCGCAACCCTAACCCTAACACATCCCTGCAAATTCCTTCGCTGTCCGTTCCATGAGGAAAATTGATTTCCAATTTCACTCAGTTAACCTCAATTCTCAGCAAAATTCCGCTAAATTTCGGTTCTATAAACCCTAATTTGTCAGCCTGCCACAGACTCAGCACATTGGGTTTCCTCCATGGGAGATCAACTCCCTCCACCACCGTCCTCCGGCGATGACGCCGACCCCTACGGCACCTGGAACGGAAACATCGACTACTTGCTTAACATATCGGCGATCGGCGCCTTCTGCTGCCTCTTTATTTTCCTCTTCGTGAAGCTCCGCAGCGACCACCGCCGTATGCCGGGCCCCACTGCCCTTATCACCAAGCTCCTCGCCGTCTGGCACGCCACCGGCCGAGAAATCGCCCGCCACTGCGGCGCCGACGCCGCGCAGTTCCTCATCATTGAAGGCGGCAGCTGCGCCGTCCTCTTGTCGATCGCGGCGTTGGCTTTGGCCGTGTTGCTTCCGCTTAATCTCTATGGAGGGACCGCTATTTTGGACGACCAATTCTCCAAAACAACGATCAATCACATTGAGAAAGGTTCGCCTTTGCTTTGGATTCATTTCCTTTTCGCTGTGGTTGTGGTTGTTTTGGTTCATTTTGGCATTTCCGCCACTGAAGAACGTTTAAGGATTACTAGGTTTAGAGACGGGCGTGGTAATTTGAGTGATCCCACTGTGAATTCCACTGCTATATTCACTATAATGGTTCAGGGTTTGCCCAAAATTGTAGGGGCTGATAGGGCTTTGTTGCAGGAGTATTTTCAGTATAGATATCCTGGGAAGGTTTATAAGGTTATTGTACCAGTGGATTTGTGTGCATTGGATGATCTGGCCACGGAGTTGTTGCAGGTAAGGGATGAGATTTCATGGTTGGTGGCAAGGATTGACTCTCGGCTTTTGCCCGGTGGCGATGGTGAAGATGATGGAAGTGTGAGGCGTGCTTCCCGGGGTTTATGGGGTTGGACTGTTAGTTGTGGGAGACGTTTGAAAGATTTTTATGCTGATATTATGGCTAGATTTGGTTACACTGATGAAGAGAGGTTGAGAAAATTGCAAGAACTGAGGGCTGATCTGGAGACTGAGTTAGCTGCATACAAAGAAGGCCGTGCACCTGGTGCTGGAGTTGCATTCGTTATGTTCAGGGATGTTTATACTGCTAATAAAGCTGTTCAGGATTTTCAGAATGAGAAGAGGAGGCGAATTGGGAAGTTCTTTTCTCTCACGGAGTTGCGTTTGCGGAGAAACCAATGGAAAGTTGAGCGTGCTCCCTTGGCATCTGACATTTACTGGAAAAATATGGGAACACCAAAGCTCTCACTAAAATTGCGGAGAGTGTTTGTGAATACTTGCTTGTTGTTGATGCTCTTATTCTTTAGTTCTCCCCTTGCTGTGATCAGTGCTTTTAAGAGTGCTGGAAGGATCTTCAATGCTGAAGCTATGGATAATGCACAACTGTGGTTGGCTTGGGTGCAAAGCTCTAGCTGGCTTGCAAGTCTTATTTTTCAATTCCTACCTAATGTTATCATATTTGTTAGCATGTACATAGTAATCCCATCAGCTCTTTCCTATCTCTCAAAATTTGAACGTCATCTGACAGTGTCTGGGGAGCAAAAAGCTGCACTCTTGAAGATGGTTTGCTTCTTCCTTGTAAATCTCATTCTCTTGAGGGGTCTGGTAGAATCGTCGTTAGAGAGTGCCATCCTGAAGATGGGACGGTGCTATTTGGATGGAGAAGATTGTAAGAGGATTGAGCAATATATGAGTGCATCATTCCTGTCAAAATCATGCCTTTCCTCTCTTGCATTTATGATCACAAGCACTTTCTTGGGCATATCGTATGATCTTTTGACACCCATTCCTTGGATTAAAAGAAACATTCAAAAGTTTCGGAAGAATGATATGCTTCAGTTAGTTCCAGAACAAAGTGAAGAATACCCGTTAGAACATCAGGACATAGATAGTCTTCAGAGACCACTGATGAATGGCAGCGCTTATGACACTTCCAATGGGGATAATGAGGGACAAGATCTTTATGTCTATCCAATCACTGGAAGCTCACCTGTTCCAAAACAGACATTCGATTTTGCACAGTATTATGCCTTTAATTTGACAATATTTGCCCTGACTCTGGTATACTGTTCGTTCAATCCACTTGTGGTCCCTGTTGGTGCAGTTTATTTTGGTTATAGATATGTGGTTGACAAGTACAATTTTCTGTTTGTATATCGAGTTCGGGGCTTTCCAGCAGGCAACGACGGGAGGTTAATAGATACTGTAATATGCATCATGCGTTTCTGCGTCGATCTATTTCTACTTGCTATGCTCCTATTCTTCTCAGTTCAAGGGGACTCTACGAAGTTGCAAGCTATATTCACTCTTGGGTTGTTAGTCATGTATAAACTACTACCTTCCAGTAATGATAGTTTTCAATCAACCCTTTTGGAGGGTATTCAAACGGTTGATAACGTTGTAGATAGACCCATTGATTATGAGGTCTTTTCGCAGCCCAGGTTTGATTGGGATACCTCCCAAAGGTGATTCAAGCTTTGATATGCTTGCTACCCTAGATGTACCTATTCCTAAACCCAGGTAGCAAAGAAAATGAGTGGTGGGGGGTTAAGAATGGGAGGGGTCACGCCGAGGGTTCTTTTAACTTCTGTTCATAGTTTGTTATACACGTATTTATGATATTTCAATCTTCTCTTCCATTTCTTACCTGGAATGCAATGTACCATATAGTATTTCTGTGAAGTTCATAGCTTTCTGCAAATTTAAGGCCATTTTTTCTGCTACAATTTGTGATATCTACCTGCGCAACACTCGGGAAATTCTGGCAAAACTTTGGGCTTGTTATTCATAGAAAAAGTTTAGAGTAAAAGGTTGTCCCATTTACACCGCCTGCTTTCAAAAGAAAAAAAAAATTAAGGGTTTAATTTTTCTTATATATATATATATATATATATATATATATATATATATATATATAGGAGATATATCATTTGACTTCAGAGTAAGACTTATAAATTTTATTCCACATTCTAGCCGTTGATTTCCGTCCATCCAACGGTTATAGTTTAAGAAGTTATATTAATTAATTAATTATTAATTACACTATAAATGACAACCGTTGATTTTTGTCTATCAACGGCTGAGATGAGAAGTAAGATTTAAAAGTCTTACTTTGGAATCAAAAGAACTTTTTCCATATATATATATATATATATATATATATATATATATATATAATTGAGTAGAGTTTATATATTTTTTTCTTTCTCTTCTTATTATATGGGCATAATGGATCTAATATATTTTTATTTATACGTAAGAGATATATTTATCTCTTACGATGTAAAACTATTAAACAAAAAATTAAAGTGAAGGCCGAACTATTATATTTTCTTTTTTGTGTTTTTCTAATAGCTTACTATAATTTATATAAGAGACTGAAAAAAATGTATAGAAATATTATCTTCAATTATACTGTTCACGTGTAACCATTTTTATTTCTTATTCAACTAATCTCTTCTAATGTATTTCAACAGAGAACTAGAGAACGAACTATATGGAGGAAACTGTTGCGCAAAACATAATTGGCCGTGTCAAACAATATTAAGATTCGAAGAGGATTTTCAAGACTATATATTTAGTGGTAAAATATGTGAATGGCCTTTGATTTTCTCATTACTTTTAATATATTCTGTAACCACTACACTAATAAATAATAATGTATTGAAATTGTTAGGTCCTGGATAGACCGTATTGCTATACCGGATGGTATGCGCTTAGAGTTAATGTATATCAACCGTATACTAGGCTTATAGCCGAGGTCTGAATCACTGCATACAAGCAATGGGCTTATAGCCAAAGGGTGGGTGTGTGCACAGTGTGGGCAGTATTAGTAAATAGGTTGAATGTGTTTACCTGGGGTCTTTAAGCTCTTATTTATAGGATTACCTTCCTAGGCTTGGGCCTTTTGAGCTCCCCCAATTGCGATAGGATTCAACTCCCTTTCTATTGGGATGTGATCCTCATCTTGTGCCCTTTGGCTGTTCAGAGTTGTTGAGATGTTGGTGACTCTATATCTGGATAGATATTCTAGTAAGTAGTTGGGATATGATATTCATATCCATAACAGTTGCCCCTCAGCTTGGTGTTCCGAATCTCAAAATGCCGAGGTGATTCTGTGTTACCTCGGACGTGATTTGTCCGAGTTTGTTGGCCTCGGATTCGGGCTTTCGATGTTTTGGTGTCTGCGTTTTAGCTCAGAATTACCTTTGCCGAGACCATTCGCGTAACGCTTCTTGATCTTTCTTGGTTTCTGCATGTGAAATTGAGCTTTAGCGTATCGGATTTTTCCTGAGCTCGTTTCCTACCTTCAAGCATTATTTGATTCGATCTTCGACTTCATCGTGTCTGCGATCGAGCTGAAGGTCTTGGCCGGGTTACCATTTTCATTTACGACCTTATGATCAAGCTCATGCCTGACTTGCCATATTTGAGACGACGTTTGGGCTCGAAGGTCGGGGTTTTGGTCTTATCGTATTCCCTTGACCTTTCGTTTCACGCCTGCTGTGACGGTTGTAAGTTTCCACGTGCCTTCCCCTTATTGGGGGTTCGTGCCTCGTGCAGGGCGCGCCGTATTGCGCATTACAGAGGTCATGATTGAGTGCATTTAATGCACTTTGGGTGAAATTCCCTCTTTGCCCCCCACTACTCAACCGTTTAGAAACCTCTCCAACTTCGCTCCTCACGTTTATTTTGGGTTGCCTTTAAGTTCGCCACTTCGGTTTCTCCAGAGAGTTTTCACTCTTCGAAGCTTCGTGTGTGGTGGGTGTCCAGAGTCTTTTGCTCCGTTTCAAGCTTTTCTTTCGCATTTTCTTTTGGTGCACTTCTGGTTTCTTACTGTCGTTTTTGGCCTGAACTGCCGAAGGTTTCCTGGTTCTAAGATCACTTGTTTCCTCTTCGTTTTCCTTTGATCAGGGACCTTTCTTCCTTTGTTTACTTCTAAAACTTCAAGTTTTTGCCTGGTGCATGTTTTGCTGTTTGTTTTGTTTGGGGGTTCTCTGTCACCGATTACACTTTTTCTTGGGGTTTCTAATGAGTGCCCCTGGTTTCTCTTCTGGCCGAGGTGACGAAGTGAGTGAAGGGATAGCGAGGCAATTACCTCGATCAGTTCAATACTGGCTTTTTGGTAGGGAATACACCGAGGAGGAGAAGCTTCAACAGCTTCTTCGTGGTCATAGGGGAGGTCGGGGGAGATCCCGGGGTGGCCCTGGTAGGAGAGAGAGAGAGAGGTCGGAGAGGAGAGGGTCATCAGAGTTAGCTTAATTTTGGAATCAACAGCCCTCCTTTAGCGAGTCCTTCCATTCCTAGGTTGAGTTCCTCTCCTGAGCTTGCCTCTTTGTCTTACATATTGTCGTCCTCCCATGCTGTTCCGGGTCCGAGGTCCGTTCTGAATCGGATTCCTCCCCTTGGTTTGAGTGATAGCTCCTCCAGTCTTTCTTCGACCGAGCTAGGCTTTCCTGAATCAGTCGTCCCTTCTTGCTTCGCTGACTCTGCTGCAAGTCGGGTACCGTTTGTTGACCTCGTCAGTAGTTCTGAAAGCTCCATTCCATTTTCGTGGAGTCCATGCTCATTGCCATCCGATCTCGGAAGTCCTAGATCGTATTTGGATGATTTTTGTACTGATCCTCACCCTTCGTGTTCCAGGACCACAACAATGGAGGAGTCCGACGTCCAGAATTGGGTCACTCACGAGGTCCTACGCCTGCAGTCCACGATGTCTCCTGCTGACGTGGCCCAACTTCCAGTTGGAGACCCCAGTGGGGTGGATATGCTCCCAGCAGGTGACTATCCGGTGTGTGCGGGGCCTATTTTAGACGAACCCCACTTCTTTTTTCTTTATAGAGATCTGATCACCAAGTTGGGGATTCAGTTTCCCTTCACCGAGTTCCAGATGGAAGTAATTCGTAGACTTCGGGTTGCGCCTTCCCAACTCCATCCCAACTCCTGGGCCTTTATCCGGGGTTTTGAATAAGTTTGCACCTACCTCTGTCTTCCTTGTACAGTTTGCCTCTTTTTACACTTTTTTGATGTGTATACAGCCCGGACTGGGGCCGAGGCTAAGGAGAGAAAGGGTTGGGTGACTCTCCGAGGCGCTCCAAAACGGGGTATTTTTATCCCCTACTCCCAATCTTTTAAGGGTTTTAAGGACGCCTACTTCAGAGTAGTAACTCGTTCGGACTGCTTACCGTGGTTTGCCTCGTCTTGGGCAGACGATGGAGACCTGGCGAGTCGGTTTAAGCTTTACTGGACGCAGAGTCACTATCAACGGCGTCCCAAAGATTATGCTACCCCGGAAGTAGCTCTTTCTGAGTCAAAAAGATTGGCGACGTCCGTTCTTCTTGGATATGCCAAGAAATTTGGCATTATCGATCTTAGCCGGATTGTGGATAAATTTGGAGAGGATCTCCTCTGCGAGCTTGGTATGTTGTTTTCTTTTATAGCTTCTCTCCAACGTGTCTTATAATTTGAGTTCTAATATTTGAACCTCTTTTTGCAGTTAGCATGACAAGCACCGAGTATATGAAGTTTCTGCCCAAGAAGTCCGACAAGGGAAAATCCAAGGAAGTCTCGTCTCCCGAGGTATCCAAAAAACGACGGTTTGACGCCGTGATCAGCGGCAGTTCAGTGGGTGACGAGGTGATCATCATTGATGTCCATTCTCCTTTGTCATCACATCTTCCTCCTCCCTCCACCGCTCGTCCAGGGACCCTAATTACTCTAGAGCCCGGAGAATTGTGGAGGGTCGGGGTTACTGACCGACTCAGGGCCGCCTTGAAGCCTCCTCCGAGACTTATTGGCAACTCGGGCTTGACCTCTACTGTGAGGGGCATGCTGGCACGATTGGAGGAAAAGTCTCTGAAGACCACCTCGTTGATTCAAACCTTCCAGGATCTCAACCAGAGTCTTGACATGTCTCTTGCTTCCAATTCGTCCCTTTCCAATAAGGTGGAGGAGCTGAGCAAGTCGAAGTCCGACCTGGAGGTCAAGGTTCGGGAGCTGTCGTTCGAGCTAGAGAAGGCTAAGAAGGATCTGGAATCGGCTACCGTTAAGGCGGATGGTTTGAGTGCTGAGAAGGAGTCCTTCTCAAAGTCCATAGCTGACAAGGATGCCCAGATTGAGACACTTCGAGCTAATTTTGAAGAGGCTAGGGTCGTGGTCATAAATGCCGCAACCGAAGCCTTCGACAATGTCGTTGCTCAAGCTCGGGTTCTGAATCCCGGTCTTATCACTGATGGGATGGACGTGGAATATAGCGTAAAGGACGGCGTTATTGATCCCAGATCTCCTGATTCTGGCAGTGCCGATGGGGAGGAGACCAGTGCCGATATTCCAGTCACTTCTCCTCGTGCCGACCTTATGATGTAATTTTGATTACGGAGCCTTTGAGCCCCTTTTTTATTTTGTCGGAACTTAATTGCCGCCTTGGTTCGGCTTTACAACTTATGCTTTTAATGCTTTCATTTCCTTGAGATCGTTGCTTTATTTCTCGCTTACCTTTGATGTCCGAGGTTCGCTTTCGATCTCATTTTATTCGACTTGCGATTCACCGAGGTTTTTGCTTGTCAATCTAGGATTATCTTTTGTTCGTCAACAAAAATTTTATTCCTTTAATTGATCGTGAAGCTCTTTGGGGCTTCAATTACTTGAATGGAAATCAGTATGCACGGATGACAGAAATTAAATGACTGGTCATTTTATTTGCATTTAAAACGAAATCTCTTTACAAGGTTGAGCTTAGAAGCTCTTTTATTTGCTTTGAAATAAATCTACCTACTGACTGGGCTTAATAGCTCGTCTTATTTGCGTAGAAGTAAATCTAACTATTGACCGAGCTTAATAGCCTAACTATAATAGACCTTCAGCTTGTTCGCGTTCCAAGTCCTCTTTAATGGTTTCTTGGAGATAGTTTCCAAGGTGTAGGCTCCCTTTCCCATATTATCCTTGATCTTATAGGGGCCTTCCCAGTTTGCGGCAAGCTTCCCATCTCTAACATTATTGTTGCCGATGTCTGCTCTCCTTAAGACTAAGTCGCCGACCTGGAATGACCGAGGTCTGACCTTCTTATTGAATCTGGCAGTTACTAGACGCTTCGCCAGCATATTCTTGTATCTGGCATTCTCCCTGCATTCATCCAGCAGGTCGAGTTCCACAAGGAGTGCCTCCTTGTTTTGTGCTTCAGTTCCTTGTAACTTTTGTACCTTCCTCCAGGATGGTTCGCCGATCTCAACCGGGATCATGGCCTCGCACCTATATGTCAGTTTGAAGGGGGTTTCTTCTGTGGCAGATTGGGCGCTCGTCCTGTAACCCCACAAGACGAGGTGTAGTTGCTGCACCCAATTTCCTTTAGCCTCAAAGAGCCTTTTCTTTAGCCCGTTGATGATCACCTTGTTGGCAGACTCGGCTTGTCCGTTAGTCTGAGGGTGTTCAACTGATGCAAACCGATGTGTGATTTTTAAGTCGGTCATTAATTCTTGGAACTTTTTATCAGTAAACTGTGTTCCGTTATCCGTGATGATCTCAGCAGGAAGTCCAAATCAGCTAATCAGGTTTCTTTCAAAGAATCTTCGTATCTTGCCGAGGTAATGGTGGTGAGGGGTTCAGCCTCGATCCACTTGGTGAAGTAGTCAACAGCCACTATCAACCACTTGAGTTGTCCTTCAGCCGCAGTAAAAGGCCCTAGTAGGTCCATTCCTCATTTGAAGAACGGGCATGGTGCCGTGATAGTTTGCAGCTCTTCGGGGGGTGCGCAAAGGATCAACGCGTGCTTCTGACATTGTTCGCACCTTTTGACGTGGTCCTTCGCATTTGCTTCCATCGTGGGCTAGCAGTATCCTGCCCTTAGTGCTTTTCTGGCTAAAGCTTTTCCTCTCATGTGGTGTCCATTTATGCCCTCATGTATCTCGGCCAGTACATACTCCATTTCATTCTTATTGAGGCATTTCAGCATGGGTGTATAGAAGCCTTTTTTGTAAAGTTGCCCCTCTACTATGGTGAAGCAAGCCGAGTTCCTCACGAGTTTTCTGGCTTCTTGCGTTTCGTCTGGCAGGATTCCTTTTTTCAGGTAGGCCGCAATTGCCCTCCTCCAATCCTCAGTCTCGGTTATCACCATGACGCAGGTCGGCTCCAGGATGCTCTGTTGTATTACAGTGCGGTGGTTTCCTAAGCCTTTCGAGCTGGCGAGTTTGGATAGGATGTCGGCCCTATTATTCTCATTCCGAGGTATGTACTGGATTGTTACCTCGTCAAACTCAGCTAATAGCTCCCTGACCTGTTGGAGGTACTTCATCATGAGAGAACCCTTGGCTTGGTATTTTCCTTCAACTTATGAAGTAACCAGCTGTGAATCACTCA